>NW_015160342.1:76603-106922 GCF_001447785.1 Gekko japonicus
GGTTAGAACAGATAAAAGGAAGTACTTCTTCACCCAAAGAGTGATTAACACATGGAATTCACTGCCACAGGAAGTGGTGGCGGCTACAAGCATGGATGGCTTCAAGGGAGAATTAGATAAGCATATGGAGCAGAGGTCCATTGGTGGCTATTAGCCAGAAGATATAGACAGGGACTCTGGGGCAGGTGATGCTCTGTCTTCTTGGTGCTTGGGGGTGGGGGTCAACAGTGGGAGGGCTTGTAATGTCCTGGCCCTACTGGTGGACCTCCTGATGGCACCTGGTATTTTTGGCCGCTGTGTGACAGAGTGTTGGACTGGATGGGCTATTGGCCTGATCCAGCATTGGCTTCTCTTATGTTCTTATGTTCTTAACCCTGGTTTCACAAACCAGTTGTGGCTAAAACAATGGTAGTTTCATAGCCAAAGAGTTTGCCTTGTCAGTGAAACTGAGCCAAAGAGTTTGCCTTGTTAGTGAAATGTCACTGAACTAGGCCAGATCAAATACCTGAAATCTTACAAAAGGTGTCAGGAGTTTAGAAAATTTCAGAGAAACTTCAGGGAAAGAAGGACAATGTTGACAAATCAGTGCATCAGTGACCAGCACTCATTGAGCAGTTGCAAGTTGTAGCGGCTAGTCAGGGGCAGTAACTAAAAAACAGGCAACAGACTTTAGCTAAAAGCATGTCAAGTTTAAAAGATATATGTAAGAAATCTGAAAGGCCTATCCAAAGCCGATCTATACAAGTTTAATTTCTGGGTGCATCCATTAAAGGATAAAATGCTCTGGCTGTGGTGAGTGTTCTTTCTTTCATTTTCCCCCAGCTGACCTTTTGTTATTCATAGCTTCCTAAGCTCCTTATTAAATCTATAAATCCTCTGCAGCTCCTTCACAAAACTATTGAGGTAATTGGGAAATAAACACCAACAACTGCATCAGGCCTTTAACAAATTTCCAACTGTACACTAGGACGTTTCCTTCCACCTGTGCGCAAACACACACACACACACAGTGTGAACTGCTTTATAAATACCTACCTGTCCCATGGTTCTTTATTCCTATGATCCATTTTTGTTATGAATAATAGAGGCAGCTTTTCTCCCCCCCCCAAAAAAAAGCTACAACTTAACTACATAAATCATTGTTGGGCAAAGGACAAACAATAGTGTTTGAGATACTTTTCTATTATATTTCATCGTTATAAATAAATAAACTAAAGAGAGACATATGACTACAGCAAAAAAATCTTGAGTTCAAAAGGAGGAAATCCGTTGGAAAACTGGCATATAAGACTATATTGTCCCTCTAGGTTATGAGTCAAACACACAAGATATTTATTTTTCATAAACGTGAATCGTAAAGGGGTGATAACAAATAAATACTCCCAAAGGCTTATAGCAATGGATGTACATTTCTGCAGAACTTTATAATGCAGTCAGAAGGTGATTTATGAACTTGATTTTGTTTCATAGCCATTCTTTTATTTAAAAATCCATCCAGCCTCACCGACATTCGGTAAAACCACCACTTCAAAGGCAGAAATCAAAGATAATATGACATCACGTAAACACTCTTTGTTTTCAAATGGTACCCTCCTCTAAGTACTATGATTACTTCAGAACAACAACAACAAAAAGACTGTTGTATGACAAAATGTTGAGAGCAGTCACCTCAAACAATCCCCTTGGAATTGTTCTTGGTGTAAGAAAAAGCAGGAACATCTGTTCAGAAATGGCTTCAGGAAAATAAGATGAACTGACAATAGGACTTGACAGGAACACGAACATTCAATGCACAAGCATGTGTCACAAAACAGAGTACCTTGGGAAAATTACCAACTATTTCAAAGATCTGCATTTTTATTGCTGTTTTCCTCCCCACCACCACCACATTCACTGATTCAAAGAAATATTATTTATGAGGTGCTCAGCTGGGTGAGAAAATGAAGGGCAATGAAGCTACTATGAATTAATAGCAATGAACATTATTTGTTATTCTTTAGTATTTCTGGTTGATCCACAAAGGGACACATTTGTTTTCAAAACTGGTGAAAGCCTTCAACATGATTTGAATTACCTGAAGGATTCATAATAATCCATGATAATCTCTGTGTTAAAAAAATCAACTTGGTTTGAAAACTTGTTAAAACTGGGTAGCACAATTTATACCCTGCAACTATATATCCAATTTAGCCCAACACACACATCCAAACTCAGGAAAATCTCCTTTTTTATTGCAGTAGAGATACAGCAAGAGTTTACACTGCCACAAAGAAAAAGAAAAATGCCAGTGACAAAACTGGCTAGCGACAAAGACAGAACAGAATCTTTAATTTCTAACTATTAACCTTTTGTTCTAACAAGCATACAGCAATGCAGTCAATAATTATCCATGATAACAGATGCTCTTTTTTCAGTTCCCTTGTTTTGTGAGTCAAGGCCTTGCTGTGATTACCAATTATGTAAAGGTGAGGAGTGAAGTAAGTTAAGATCTTGATAACAGTGATGCTCTACATCTTCTGGTTTTTACAAAATATTGTTTAAAAGTATCAATGGGAAAACAAATCAGTTATATAATTAGGTTCCCCCCACCTTTTCCTTCTACAGATCTTGGTATAAAACATTTTGCTTCATTAGTGAGAAAGCTGTCAGTGGCCTTCCTCTAGCACATGCAAAGAGACCCTGATTAGCAAACTCCTATGTTTAACTCTCTCTTCTCCACCCCATAATTACTTGTAGCTATTTGAATATGTGAATGAGTTAACCTAGAAACTAATCCCCATAAATTTTAGTGCTTCAAACATTTATGTGAATTATTCTTCCCAAATGAACCTGACAGTGCAATAAAACTGAGAGAATAAGTTGCCAATTTATTCATTCTTTGGTTTTACTGTGGCATATGAGCCACCAAGGGGTTATGGGAGGGTGCAGCTGTTTTTGTTTATATAGGCATGTCCCAAGATCATCATTCACAACTGATACATGGTGATGTTGAAAGATATCCAAGCTAAAGATACTGGTAAAATACTTAATTCAAGCTATAATAAGAAACCCAAATAATGGCAGTCTGTTTGCCAAACGTATATGAGATGCAGATAGAACGTGATGGGATGCAAGAAAGCACCAGTCTTTAATAAATATGTCTATAACAATATATGATCCTCTATTTCATACGGATATGACCATTTGTCTATGTTAACAATATTCATATAGAGGCCCTTTTTAAAAAACAAACAAACAAATGCAAATTACTTCTAACAGATACATTAGCTTTTCTTCAGACATACACAGAGCTCCACTCTGAACCTATCCAAACATCCTACACACTTTCTGATAATGTTGTACTGTTTGAAAGACATAAGACATATCCGACTTCAAAACCCACAACACTCGAAAACCAGTGGGAGAACATTCTAATCTTCCGGGTGCTACTGGACTCTTACACTTTTCTAATCTTCCAGGGCACTCCATTGCTGACCTAAGAGTGGCAGTCCTCAAAGTCTCAAGGGTTCATGGGGAGGTTACAAAGTGAGATTGCTGAACTTGAGTTCATTCACAAATTCAGAACAATGGACCCCCAGGGCTGAATAGGGGCATAAGATTCTTATCTCACTATAGTTGCTAATTTTCTGTCCCTAAGCATTTCTCCCCTGCTTTAATTAAGGAGATTAAATTTTGCATTGTACCTGTTCATCCTGACTCCTTTCTTTGCTACACCCCTCCCACCTTTTATCTGGGATATAATGATTCAGTGATCTCCACTCCTACTTGTATCTGATGAAGAGAGTTTTGAGTCTTAAAAGCTCATGTCCGTCCGCCCCCCCCCCCCAATCTTGTTGGTCTCTTAAGGGCCTCCTGGACTTGAATCTAACTATTCTACTGCAGACCAACAAGTGCAACCCTCTGAAACTATCTCTGGAAGATCGAGACTATTGTGATGATCCATCTTTTGGCATCTAGCTCCTCTGATTTGTGTAATCTGTTTTCTTCTTCTAAATCACACAGTCTTCTAAATCACACAGTTTTCGCACTTTTCAGTTTCCTTGCACCAGATTTATTCCATACAATTTATTAATTTCAGGCGCTGAAACTTTGGAACTCCCTCCCTAGGGAGATTCATCTGTTTTCATTTATTGTTGTCTGCCTCCAGTGGGTGAAGACTTTTTTGTTTTGTTTGGCATTCCCTCACAAAAAACATAAAAACAGTGTATCTGCCAGTGGTTGATGAGTGTCCTTTTGCTAGTTTCCTTATGGCATTGTACAGTGTTGTGTTAAGCTTTTCCTGTCATCTGGTGCAAGGGAAATAGTAGTGTCACTGCTAGAGATGTGAAAGCCTGGAAAAATACTTGAAAAAAATGGGAAAGAAGCCCCCCTCCCTTTTCCTCAAGGCTATTTTTTTGCAATTTTCCTAACATTAAAAAAACTGAAATTTTGGGGAGTACTGGAAAAAACACCCATGAAATAGTTTCTCTTTAGAATGAATGAAATGCTTTTAAAGACAAGATGGGCATGTGCTGTAGACATATACAGATCTTAAATCCAAGATGCATTTCTGCACTTAGGATACCTAATCTTCATGAGGGGAGTATGCAGTGCTTTCATTGCTTTTCAACAGTTTCATCCCTCCTGTTATCCTTTTGACAGGATGTGGATGACCTTTTCACCTCTCCCTCAAACTACTGTGACACGTTTACTCATAAACTGGGTAAAAATAATTTATTGCCTTACCTTGTAAGAGGGAGAAAAAAGATGAGAAGGAGGTGGGGCAGAAATGGCACCAAAGCCTCAGAGGAAAACTGAAAGTTTCACTGAGAACTTAACTCTCTCTAACCAGATAGCAAAAATTTATATACATGTGCTAATACTGTAGGGTACATCAGCTTGCTGGTTTCCTCGCAGGTATTGGATATATTTGCAATTTTGTTTGCATAAAACCAGGGCATTTATATCTTTTTAAATTCCATAAATACTTGCAGTATTGCAATTTTATATGGTCAGTAAGTTATAAATAATGCATTTTATGTTGCGTTTACTCATAAACTGGGTAAAAATAATTTATTGCCTTACCTTGTAAGAGGGAGAAAAAAGATGAGAAGGAGGTGGGGCAGAAACGGCACCAAAGCCTCAGAGGAAAACTGAAAGTTTCACTGAGAACTTACTCTCTCTAACCAGATAGCAAAAATTAATATACATGTGCTAATAGTGTAGGGTACATCAGCTTGCTGGTTTCCTCACAGGTATTGGATATATTTGCAATTTTGTTTGCATAAAACCAGGGCATTTATAACTTTTTAAATTCCATAAATACATCCAGTATTGCAATTTTATATGGTAAGTAAGTTATAAATAATGCATTTTACGTTGCTAAAGCAGTAAAATCAGTTTAGGTTTGATAGGACAGTATGGATTGCATAGATTTCAATTTTCCCCCAAAATTCCAATTTTTCCCCAGAGGGGGAGGTTTTTCTCCTCCCCCATGGCTTCAAAATTTTACATCTCTAGTCACAGCATAGGTAGCTGTGGCGTGCCAGAAAACTGATTGATTTGGCTTGATTTTCATCCCACTTAACACTAGTCTAGGTGGTTGAAAGTGGCTTTGAATTTTTACAAATGAATATCTTGTGGGCAAAGAGAAAATTAAGTTGATTGCACAAAAGCTAGGGAACTGTCCCATATACAATTTTGTTATATGTGATCCTAACTATACTTGGGCATTCCGCCATTTATGTATAACATTTGGGAATGTATAATGATGCAGCTTCTAAATATTCAAGTACATACTCTCCCTATCACCAAATAACTTGGATGTTTTTGATAGTGTAGTGTATCAAGTAATACTAAAATCCTTCCCATGTTGAACTGAAGCTCCATGATCTCATAAATTAGAAAGTAGTGGTGGTAATTTTCTCCATGAGTATGGCTCTGGAACTTCTGTGGACAACTGTTGTCCTGGATTTGAGAATCAAAAGTGAATGCAATCAAACAGAGCTGCGAGTAGGAGTCACTGGGCAGTCACTGAATGATCATAAATATTGCTCTAGGAAATATGTAAGAGGAGGCACAAGTCTAAGAGGAGGCACAACTTGCAAGCATGTATTCTGGTCAAGCCATCTCTAGCCAGGCTTTTGCCACCGGCTGCTGACCCATCCACCCACCCTCCCTTTAGACATCAGTCACCACTGGGGCTGAACAGGAATTTGGGGTGCTTCCCTGCATTGGCTATAAGGGAGTCCTCTTTTTGCCTCTTTTGTAATATCCTAACAATAGTTGGAATAGATAGGTCTGGTCTTTGACTGAGATTCAGGAATGACTGGCAAGCACCCTGAAGCATTGGGTGTGGTGGGGGAGTTGTCCGGAATAGTGCATCTCTGGCCATATGGCAGAGTCTGCCTGGGAAGGAGCACCCTTGGTGCTCTTGGCACATTATGTGCAGGCGATGAGCAACGAGGTTGATGGAAGATGTTGGCTGAGTTTGGAGCCAGGGTGGATCTGCCCAATGAAGGCAGCCATGGTCAGACTGCCCAGCACAGCCTGTTCACTTAAATACATTAGCATATTTCATAGTTTGATGTAGATCAGATGTTTAAATAAACTAGTTAAACCTAAGCTTGTCTTCATTTGTGGGGTGCTTGGGGCAACAACATTTTGACATGTTTATGCTTCCATGAGAAGGCTTCTCAAAGCACTTCCATAATATGAAATGTGCAACCATAACCTTTCAGGTTTATATGCATGTAAATGTGTAAAGCACTGCAGTTTTATTCTGCTATTTCATGACAATATTATGGCTTTCTGTAATATCAAATTACTTGGAATCACTTGTTTTGTATAATTAAAATAAATTAAATTACATCTATTAAAAATGTTTCACCTTTAGCAATTACAAGCTCAACCCAGGTTTCTGCAACCAGGATCAGATCTGAAATGCAAACATTTAACTAATTGATGCACAGAGCATTCTATTTAGTCTAATAATCTACAATCTGACATCTGTAACAGGGTGTCCCTTAAATCCCAGTTGATGTCTGTGAGAGTTAATTCGTTCTTGGATGAGCCTCCCTGTATGGCAGCTTTGCCACATGTCCTGATAAGCTCAAGGCCAAATTCTGTTTGAAACTAAATAGCTCTGAAACAAGGTCAGTGGTTGGCTGTTTATCCAATTATTAACTCTGGGAAATGCATAGAATACAAATGAGGATTAAACGGCTGGTATTAAGTCTGTTTCTCATCCTCATGTACTTTCATGTTATCCCCTTCTCATCCTCATGTACTCTCTCATCCTCATGTACTTTCATGTTATCCCAACTATGTCTCAAAGTGTATGCTCTACATTTTCAGATATGACTTTTGAGGGTGCACCCATGTCTTTAAAAGTTAGCATACTAACACGGCATCCTAAGCACAGCTACACCCTTCTAAATCCACTGAAATCCATCAGTTTAGAAAGATTTAACTCTGTTTAAAATGGCATAGTAATTCATTCATTTTTAAAAAAAAAATTATTGAAAAGAGGTAAAAATATACACAAATTAGGGGAACAGCTGTACAATGCTAGGTACATGCCAATCCAAATAAACAATCTAATAACAGATAAAAATGACCATAACTAAAAACAACCCCCAATTGAAATACATTTAAACCATGCAGCAACTGTCTAGTAGGTGATTTGTATAACACCTCTATATAACTAATGTACTGAAGAAATGTTGATGGTTCTTGAAACAGGTTAAAGGAGCACTGCTATTATCCATGTGATATTTCCCATGCAAGAGGAGATGAGAATTTAAAGACGAATCCAGGGGACATAAGAAGCTTTGGACGGTAAAATGCCTCTATCTGACATGAATTGAAGAACCCTTGCCGAAATTGCCACAAAATTCTGCTCTCTAGAAGTATTCACAGTAGTGTTTTCGGTTAACCTAGCTGCCGCAAATAGTTTAGCTGTGAGCTCCTTTTGGGCTCTTGTAGCCGAGGCTGAGTCTATTAATTCAAGAAGTGCTATTTTGGGGCAAATCTGCAGGTTCAGAGAAGCGATCTCATTGATTTTCTCAATGACTTCTTTCCAAAATGAGTATATAATGGGGCACTCCCACCAGCAATGGAGATATGACCCTCTACCTCCGCACTTCTTCCAACATTGAGGACTTGCTG
Source organism: Gekko japonicus (assembly GCF_001447785.1). NCBI lineage: Eukaryota > Metazoa > Chordata > Lepidosauria > Squamata > Gekkonidae > Gekko > Gekko japonicus. The sequence continues at coordinate 84,752 of NW_015160342.1, forward strand.
TTGGGTTTATCTTGTGTAGTTTTTCTGGTGTATAATACCAGTGAGTGATCAGTTTTAAAAAACTGTAACCGGGTAGTATAATTTCTTGATAGATTAGTCGGTGCGTTCCAAATCTTATTCCATAATTGTTCCATTGTATTCATCTGTAAATCCTTCTGCCATTGAAGTTGATGCCTCAGAGGTGATTTGTCTTCCGCCCCTATAAGTTATTTATAGAAGTTTGCCATCAGACCTTTGGGAGAGTCTACATAGGTTAACAAGATATTTTCCATGCTGCTCCTCACATTCATTTTACCCAACAAGAGGCACATGGCAAGGCTGCCCACTTTCCCCCTTGCTCTTTGCGATTGCCATAGAACCACTGGCAGAGGAATTGAGACAATGTAGTGTGTATAGAAATATTGATTTCTAAAAATCCATGCCTTCTCCTGTGATTACATTCTGATAACATGCTGTGTCTTATTTCCTCTCACAAGCCAAATGGCCGACCATTTGGCCAGAGAAACTTTATAACCATGCTATACAACCACACATTCTTTCACACCTCTAAGTGGAAGAGCTAGACTTCAAGGCGCCTGCTTTAAGGCTACATGGGCCATGTCACATACATCATGGAGAAGGTGGAAGTTGGGTGACCTGACTGCAGGAGGAGTCTCCAAACTTCTAGCCAATCCTATGTTGCAGCTTTGACAACCAACAATTGGGCACACCCATGCCCACTTGCAGTTGGCTAATAGTCACAGCTAATTTGTGACTGGAATTGGGCTATAATTGTTTGATTCCTATGGGAATGAGCTCTCTCTTAGCTCTTGCTCTCTGCTCCTGCTCTCTCTGCTTGCTTTATGGCACCTAGAAATGCCGTCTCGTGAGAGACAAAGAACTGCTTGTGAATTGGACCACATGGGTGAGCAAAGATGGACTTTTCCTTCAAAATCCCTTGGACTGTTTGGATATTCCTGAACTTGGTAAATATGTAACTTTTACTGTGTAGTTAAGGCAAATCGCCTTAAGTTTGTTATTTGGGTAACTCTGGTAGTCTGTGCTAAGCTCTGTACTAAATAAAGATTCCTGATTGTTAAAATTGTCTTTGATGTTGTACCTGAATTCCAAGGCTAAATCTTGTGGCCTAAACGCTCATCATATACGCTACTAATAGAGAGTAAAAAGTGTGCATCTCTATATTGAGTTACTAATGTGTTAAGTTCCAGATACCAACTGAGAGTTTGAACCTCTAATCTCAGGTTGGGGGGAACTAATGAAGAGGTTCTGGTGGCATATTGTTCTGAAAACCTGAGAGTGTATAGCCTACCTCCAGGGTTGTTGTTTAATGTACTGTAAAAGTAAAGGGTTCCCTCCCATTTTTACCTGACAAGAGGCACACCGCAAGGCTGCCCACTTTCCCCCTTGCTCTTTGCGATTGTAGAACCACTGGCAGAGGAATTGAGACAATGTAGTGATTTCTCGGGAATGATTATGGGAGGAAGGGAGCATAAAGTCAGTTTGTACACGGATGATCTGACTTTGTACATCTCTAATCCTATTCAATCACTACCCCACATACAAGGTATTCTATCAAAATATGGGAAGATATCAGGCCTTCAAATTAATCCTTCCAAATCAGAACTCTACCCAATATGGGCATCCCGTAGAGTGCAGGGAAAAATTGTGAAGAAATTTCCATTCAAGTGGACCACAGAGTCCTGGCGGCACTTGGGGGTCAGATTCCCAAAGGATCTCAAAGACCTTTTGCATCATAACTATGACACACTTTACAATTCGATAAAAACGCAATTAAACGATTGGAAGCCTCTAAATTTTTCTTTGCCCGATAGGCTGCATCTAATTAAGAGTGTCATTCTACCCAAGTTTCTATTTATTTTTCGAACACTTCCCATAGATATTCCAGATAAGAACCTTAGGCTCTGGCAAAAGACCCTTATCTCTTTCCTGTGGGAGGGGAAAAATCGCAGATCAACTCAAACATTTTGACTAAACCAGCATCACTTGGGGGGGGTGGATCCCCCCCAGTTACGCATGTATCATCAAGCAGCTATCCTAACAGCAGCAGTACAAATACAACAAGAACCTATCCCTCTATGGGCTCAAATGGAACAAATCTATATAATGCCATACACACTTCAAGAAGCCAGTTAGATGTTACCTTCACGTCGACTGAAAACTTATCGAGAAAATCCCTGTCTAATGGCTATGTTTAAAGTTTGGGACTGCAAGAGACAACAGCTAATCTCAGGTATCTCTCCATTTACCACCATCATCAACCAAATATGGTTTCAGTCAGCTCAGGGAGCTGGGTCTTATAAAGACTGGAAACAGTCTTATAAAGACTGGGTCTTATAAAGACTGGAAAATAAAAATAAATAATAAATAAATAAATAAACAAGCAGGATTCTCCCATCCAATTGACTTTGTACATCGTGGGAAGATTCGTGATAAGGAATTTTTTAAAGAAAACGCTGGGGTACAGTTTTCCAGGCACAGCTACTCACAACTAAAAAATCTGATGGAATTTCTGGCCTCACAAGGCACATTTGATAGTAATTCATTCATGAAGGGGCTCCTGTGCAAAAATACCATAACTGGATTTGGTCATACATGTGCAAAGTTGCACAGGATTAAAAAGGCAATCCTAAAACTCACATCTGTACAGGGGGCTGGATACATAGTCATCTCTACTGGGCCAAGTGTAAGCATCCTATAACAGTGGTGGAATGGCAAGTTTTAGAAATTCTTTTTTACCTTCTTAATTAGGGTAGAGAACTCTGAATAATTTCTTTCGTTTCCCCAAAGGCTTTCAGAGTTGACCATGCCAAACATCTTTTGGTGGCCAAAAGTGTGATTTTTGAGCTGCAGACAATGGTATTGTCTTATAGCAGGCTGGTATTATCTTATAGCTCCTTTCCACTAGCTAGTGTGGAAGACACTCTACACATTACAGCAATTAAGCTGTTTCCATTTCTCCATTAAATATAAAAGCCATAGGATAGTCTCACCACATTTAAGCGTTTCAGAGCCTCTTTGATTTGAATGGCAGAGATATGCTTAATTCTCCCACTGACATCAATGGGGTTTAAATATCCTTAAATTTGGATGCTCCTCAATCAGGAGATCGAGTGATTTTGGGGAGGCAAAAGCTAACAAAAAGTAGCTGCCTTCTGAGGTTTAAGTGACTGTGTGAATGAACATCGTATAAGCCATATTTAACTTGAACAAAATTCTTTCAGTTATATAACCCCCTTATTCTTAGAGATTATAACCAGGGCTATTATGTGGCTCTTGAGCAGGCACTTTTGTTGTTTTATCTACTAAAATCATATGAACAACATGAATGCTTAATTCCTAGATTTGCAAGCAAGCTGTGTTGCCTAAACAAAAATAGAGGATCCTCATTAATAACTCTGAGTCCATTATCATTTGCTGAAAATTAAGCAGAAAATTGTCAGGGTTATGAATCCGAACAGCATAAACAATAAGACTGTTTCCAAGCAAATGCAACACACTGTACACATTTGCTATGAGCTTTTGAAATTTTATATCCCTAAGGGCTATGTCATGGACCATCCTGGCTGAACATAGGAAGATGATTCCGCATCAGAGAAGGACAAGCTATCTACAAGCACTGCTTTGGCAGACCCTTCCAGTGAGTTAGCATTGGTGCCACCTTCCGAGCCAGCAGGGCCTTCAAGCCACAAGGTTCCAACATTGACTCATCCACTGCCAAACCCATCACAGTCTCCTGAAGGATCCCAAGAGTAGAGATGGTGAAGGGCAAGGGCTGAGGCTTGGACCAGGCTCAGGAGTGTGTGCTTGGCAGCCTGATGCCTCCATTGTGCTGAGGGAATGTCAGGAGAAACCAATAAGTCATTGCAGGATCTGACCCCCAATACTCTTCATGAGCCACCACCGAAAAAGCCCTGGTCCTGGTTGTTATCAGCCTGGCCTCCCTAGAGCTCAGGAGAGCCAGCTGGTTTTGGGTACTTGATCGCAGTGCTCTCTGGGGTACATATGGGGAAAGGCGGTCCTTCAGGTATGTAGGTCCCTGGCCATAAAGGTTGCAGTGAGGTTAGAGCAAGGTCAATGTGTCTGCAACCTTGCTGATGGCACTAGTTGCCTAACCTGCTTGAGATCAATGCTTGGAACACTGTTATGTGACCCTTGGACTGCTTTTTGACCCTGCCTTTGGAACATGTGCTTTAACCCTGGAGCTGAGACCCTGGACTGCTTTCTAACCTTGCATTTGGATTGTGCTATCTGACCCTGGACTTTAATGTTGAATTGTGACCTGAGAACCTGTGCTGTGAGACCCTGTGGCTGCAGGGACTTGCCTCCCACCTGGCCACCAGAACAGGCTGGGACACATTTGTACAACTGAACTGTATGATGTGTTGACAGGCTACCTGTTACACTTTTTATGGCTGTTATATTTCCCATTCAGAGAATTACTCCTATTTATCTATTTCTCCCCTGAACAGGACTCGGGGCAGCTAACACATTTAAAATACACCAATAAAAACAATACAAAGGTAAAATGAATAATCTTTAAAATATAAAACAGTTAAAAACCTTTCCCCATTGTTGTGTTCTTACATAGACCATGCACGCAGTCGGGTCCTCACATAGCCATACGAACGGCTCAAGCTTCACTCTCCAAAACAATAGCCAGCACAGATCCTGGAATGCACCTAATTGGGCGGTCAGGATCCTAGATTGATGTATTGAATGTATGTGCACTGTAAATAATCCTATCCAGGGGTCATTTCCTGCAGGAGCGCACAGGAGCGGAGCTCCAGCAGTAAAGAGTCCAGGGGGCGGGCACATGCAAAAAGCCCCCCCTGGCTCCCAGCAGCCCTCAGATAGAGCAAGAAGCAGCCAGGTAAGTTGCAGAGCCCCACCCCCACCCCCTTGGTCCAAAACAGTCCAGTGGCACCTTTAAGACCAAGTTTTATTCAGGTACAAGCTGTCCCTCCTCTGCGAGGACAGATCTGCACGCCCCCTGTACCCCCAATAGCTAGCAATCCAAAATAGTCCATTGGAGCCTGAGCGGTGGGTGTTGCCTTCTGACACACTTCCGGTGATGTCAGGGGTGTGTGGCATATGGAAATAAGTTATGCTAATGAGTTATGGTAATGAACTCCTGCACCTCTTTTTCTATGAAATGACCCCTGATCCTATCACGGGGTGTGTGTGTGTGTGTTTGGATGTGGTTCACTATGGGAATATAAGCAGGCCTCCGGTCCTACTTTCCTTGTTTTGTTTTCCCAACACATCTAGACCCAGTACTTTACACCCATTAAAATCTATCCATTATCAAGCAGGGTAGGATGTGTGGATGGTGAAGATACAGCTGAAATATACCAGCTGCCTGGGGGATCACAATCACCCAAAGACTGGCTGAAAAAAAAGTGTCCTTGCATGCCCTGCAGAATCTAGGGAGGCCACGCAAGGCACGCACCTCTTTGGGCAGCTGGTTCCACAGGATGGGAGCCACTACTGAGAAGGCTGTCACCCTTGTTTGACACAAGGGAGGCAGTTTGTGGACAAGGGACTTTCAATAAATTCCAAGATGAAGATTGGAGAAGATGGGGAGGATCATGCTAGGAAAGGCGGTCCCAAAGGTATGAGGGTCCCAGGTCATTTAGGGTTTTAAAGGTAAATACCAATACTTTGAATTGGTACCAGAAACTAACTGGGAGCCAGTGCAGCTGCTGTAGTATAGGGGTTATATGCACTGACCAGGACACTCCTGTCAGCAATCTGGCAGTTGCATGATTCTGGACCACTTGTAGCTTCTCAAATATCTTAAAGGTAGCCCTAAATATAGTGTGTTACAGTAGTCCAATCTCAAGATGACTGCTGAGTGAATTGCTGTGAATTACTGTGGTAAAGTCCTCCCGAGAAAGATAAGGAGCCAATTGGTGGGCCCAATACAGATGGTGAAACACAGTCTTTGTCACCAAGAACACATAGATGGTGAACTGCACTTTGTCACCAAGGAGACATATACATCCAGAACACACTAACATTATGAAAAACAAAGTTTGAGTTCAGTGGCACCTTTAAGACCAACAAAGTTTTATTCAAAGTGTAAGCTTTCATGTGCAAAGCACACTTCTTCAGACAACTGGAATAAAATCTCCTCAAGGGCTATTTACGGAGAAAAAAGAAGGTGAGGGGCAGCCATTAGGAGTTAGAAATAATTTACTATAGCAGTGACAATGTAGTTTTTATTGATAATATAAATGTTACTGAATCACAACCAATGTAACACATTAGATTGTTTATGTTCAATGATTATGTTTCTCTGTATTATTTGTTTGTTAATTGTTAAAACTTAATAAAAATATATTTTTTTTCAAAAAAGGAGGGACCACTCAGAGCCAAGATGCATATGAAGAGCTGAAATTGGATCAGGTGGTCAGTAAGATCAATGGATAGCAGCAAATTAGCATGGAGATGCAGAAGTTAACAAAAAGATGTGAGAATGAAGCTAGAGTCCAGCAGTACCCTCTTCTGCTCTCCAGAACCCCCACTTTCCCCTCCATGCTGTTCCCAAGAATCCACTGTCTTCCAGGAGCAGCATTTTAGCAAATGGCAGGGTTAAAGCAGAAGATAAAGATGTGAAACTTCAATTCAGTTGACAGAAGGTGAAAAATGACCTTTAAATATAAAATCGAAATCAAACCTAAAAATGGCAGGAATTCTATATGAAAGAAAAATTCAAAGCATGGGGTTAAAAATTTAAATACAGCAGGCCTGTAGAAGCTACAGAGAATTACAAAATGGTGCAGTTCAAGGAACGAAAGCCACACTACAAACACTCAGCAATACAAAATAAATCAGGACCCTCTCATATATATAAGCAAATTTGCAGCAATGTAAAACCAGTTTAAAAACATCAGACATCAGTTATCAGACATTTTGCAGAAAGGCCAGAAAAGAGGGGTGTTGTACTTCTAAGGGGAAGGAATTGTTAGCCAAATTGCTCTACTTCTTAATAATAGATTGGGAGATTATGATATTAATGAGCAATTGGCATAACTATAGGATCAGACCTGTGTATACTGGAGTTAGAATTCCCAAGAACCCAAGAATAGACACAGAGACTGGGTGGCTAAAATAATGATTTATTTACAAAATATTCTCAAGCATACAAACAATATTCAAACATTCACACACACACAATACAGAATTAAGAAAGTAAAGGTGATTGCTAGCTAATTGAGGAGTCAGTTATGGGGTGATACTACCTGTCCAGATGTGCAGAGGTCCATGGAGATGAGTTTATGGCCTCAATCCAGAGGTTTAGGGATGGTCTGCCAGTTGGCATCAGGGCAGAGGCACACGAACTGAGGCCATGTGCTGACGGATATAGACACTGGAAAACAATGTAGACCAATGGAAGGTCTTGGGGACTGGTCTCAAGTGAGAACAACAGATTATCTGGGCCAATGATGAGTCCCAGGGGTGCGTGGCATCAGGATGGGCAAGGCCAAGATGTGACCAATGAGCTCTCAGAGGGGCAGAGCCTGGCTTTAACAACAGAAGCCAGGTGCTGGATGACTGTACTGGAGGTGTCCATTGTGGAACAATAGAGTGGTCTGGCAGTGATGTTTCTTAATGTGTGGCAGGATGAACCTGAATGGGTGACCATTCACTAGACATGTTTCTTTGATAGATCTGGCATAGGCATAAGAATGCAGATATCTTAGACAAACATACGGAGACAGGAATGAGAGGATTATTCCAAAGGTATTTCCTGACATAGGTGAAAGAGGAGAGGGGGATGGAAACATGCAATATATTTCATTCATGACAATAGCATAGACCAGAGACCTTTTGTCCCTGCCTGCCTGTACATTTGACAGACAAAAGACTAGCCATTTGATTAGTAGAAGATGCCTGAAGCAAGGGCAGAGACTTGCCCATCCTAGTCCTCTTTGGACTGAGCTGACAGGATAGACGTGGGGGGGTGCTTGCATGGAGAATGCTTGGCAGTGCAGCCAGCCTGGAGAGTCTCTTTGGCCTGAGTTTTCTCAGCCAAGATGTAGTTCTCCTAGCCTCCCAGGAAAAGCCACTGTTTAAGCCAAGCCTGGCTTCATAGGGCACTGCTTGTGGAGGTTTAGCGGTCATTTTGGGGTGTCTCTCTGTCGGGAAAGACCGCCCTGGGTTCAGTGCTCAGGATGCTAGCAAAAAAATCCCATAAGTATAGGTGGTCACATAAATGCGGGTGGCTGTGGCTCAGTGGAAGAGCATCTACTTGGCATGCAAAAGGTCACAGGTTCAGTCCACAACATCTCCAGCTAGAAGGACCAGGCAGTAGGTGATATCAAAGATATCAAAGAGATCCTGGAGAGATGCTGCCAGTCTGAGTAGACAATGCTGACCTTAATGGGCCAAGGGTCTGATTCAGTATAAGGTGGCTCCATAAAAGCCTTGTTGCAAATACTTACCAACCTCACCTTTGATAAGGGCAAGTTCATGTAAAGGACAATGGCTCTTTAAGTAGTTGGCAAACATTGATAGGGCTTTAAACAAGCACCTTGAATTGATCCTGGAAACAAACTGAAAGCCTGTGTAAGTGGAGCAACACTGTTGTAATCTTTGGTGGAAATCCATTAGCATTCTAGCCCCTGCCCTTTGTACCATCTGTAGTTTCTGAACAGTTTTAACCGGCAGACCCACGTAATAGCACATTACCTTAATCCAATATGGATGTTACCAAGATGTAGATGACAGTAGCCAGGTCAGTGTTTTCCAGGAACAACCACAGCTGGCAAACCAGTCTAAATGTACATCTGGCTACCCCTGCCACCTCTTTATCAAGTGAGAAAGATGAATAACAAACAAACAGACCAAAAGAAATACTAATAAATTTCATGCCTGATTTTTCATAGAGAGACTACAACCACTTCATGAACAGGGTATTTTCTTCCATTAGCCTTATTCCCAGTCCATAGCTTTTCCATCATGCCAGGATTAAGCTTCTGTGTGTCTGTTCTCATGCAACCTTTAACAGCTTATATTGAACATTTAGTAGAGCAGCTACCTCTGGTTTTACTTGTGTTTGAAACAGGAACAATATCACTTACATGCAGCTTACCTAAGGTGCTCATAGGAACCCTTGGATGTGCTACCACATCTGAATGCCAAATTATAGTAACGGCTCAAATCCTAGTGCTTAGAGCCATGGAAATTCATTACCTTCTGCCTGTTACCAAATAAATCTATAAAAGTATTTTATTTCATCAAAAATTAACGGTTTGCTTGCATATTAAGTTCTCTGGGGGGGGGAAGCAAACAGAAAAATGACAGCAGATATTTCAAACACTAATTATGTTTCTTTTATATGGAAATAGAGCTTGGTTTAGAAATCTACATGAATGAAAACAATCATTCATATATATATGGATGTAAACAATTCTTATGTCCAATGGCAAGCTTTGATGGTTTGAGTGGTTTCTATTAAAGCGAGGGATGAAATCATTGTATACAAACTTTCACAGGAATATCAGACATCAATACTGATGGTTGTGGCTAGAGTTTGGGGATTAAGTTGCTTTTTTGCTAACTACACCCCTATGGGCTGGTGATCATTCTTTGTTATCCTATATCTTAACTGGTGGCACACCAGAGTTTTCTGCTGCATTGCAGCTCAGATTTTTAAATGGGTGTGTAATTCCTTAGGGAGAGATCCTTGTGTGGCTTACTGACTTGACTACCACTAATGAGATACATCTTTCCAGAATTTGGATTCAGAATGTGGTAAGAAGCATGATGATAGGTTTACTAGAGCAACACACACCCTCCAGTTTGATTCGGGAAATCCATAAATATTTTATTTATTTATTTATATCTTCGATTTATATTCCACCCTTTACCCGAGGGTCTCTGGGCGGTTTACAGGTATAAGGCCTAAGTGCCACAATTCGACTGGGGGGAGGGGCTAACTATTGACACCCGAGCAGCGCGGTCCTGTTGTATTCCACGGGTGGGATCTGCCTGCTGTGTAGGGGTAACTGCTCCCATTAACAAAAAAAGTAGCATAATATGATGGGTTGGGCCAGCTGTGATTGAGAGCTATGCTGAGAACCAGCAAGCAGCTCATGGGGTTGAGTACATCCTCTACCATTGTATATTGTTGAACAGTGAGGGAAAAGTGATGACTCTGTTAGCAGGTGATGAGAGATGGCAATGGAGTTGGGACCACGGCTACAGCACCATGCATACATGCAGCTTCTGAGTGGCTAGTGGAATCCAGGACATGGGCAGAGTGAAAACATTGCATGCTGGTGCCAGATTCCACTAGCCTCTCAGAAGCTCTGCATTTTCACTGTGCTGCAGCCGTGACTTCAGCAGCTCCATTGCTCAGCACTAAGGGCATCTTTTTCCCCTCTCCTTTCTGTAGTGTACAGTGATGGAGGCTGGGATATTTGCTAAACTTTTTTTTTTAAACAAACTTTTTTTTTTTGGATATAACCACATATTCAACATTACACTTCAAATAACATATATCCATTTCTCTTATCCCCTCCCCCCCCCCCGCTTGGTGGCTTCCCGCAATGCTCCTCCCTCCATTCCCTCTTATATTTCTGTTGTCTTTTCACATTTTCATTCTTAAATTTTAAGGTAATGGATATTTGCTGAATTTTAACCCATGGGCCATTGTTGCTGGGGATTCAGAAAGAGTGGTCAATATTTAGTAAATTTTCACATCAGGAAATATTCCAATCAATGAGAAAAATGCTTAACAAAAATGACAGAAGTAAAATAAGTGTAAGACGATGATCAAAAATGGGGAAGAACAGCTTCATTCTCATTCAAACCTTTGGAACCCCTAAACTGCTTTGGAGAGTTAAGGGTGTGTGTGTGTGAGTGTGTGAAAGAGGGGGAGGAGAGAGAGAGAGAGAGAGAGAGAGAGAGAGAATAATATATATAAATATATAAAGTAATAATACATAGAAGTTACTAAATAAGAAGAGTTGTTTTTATACCCCATTGTTTTCTACCCTAAGGAATCTCAAAGTGGCTTACAATTGCTTTCGCCGTGTTAAGTAGGTGGGGCTGAGAGGCAACTTCTGAGAACACTGTGAGTGGCCTGAGGTCACCCAGCAGCCTTCATGTGGAGGAGCGGGGAATCAAACACGATTCTCCAGATTAGAGTCTGCTGATCTTTACCATTGCACCACACTGGCTTTCACCACACTGACTCTCACCACACAGTAATAATAGTCCAGAATATAAAACACTAATTATGTAAACACTGGTCCTTCGTTTTAGTCTTACATAATTAGTGTTTACATATGCTTTTGACTCTGTAATATTACTACTTGTTCCCTTTTGCCCTGACCTGGATGGCCCAGGCTAGCCTGATCTCATCGGATCTCAGAACCGAAGCAGGGATGGCCCTGGTTAGTACTTGGATGGGAGACCATCAATAAGTCCAGGGTTGCTATGCAGAAGCAGGCAATGGCAAGGCACCTCTATTTGTCTCTTGCCTTGAAAACCCTGTGGGGTTGCCACAAGTCAGCTGTGACTTGACAGCACCTTACCCACACAGAAGTCCCAGAACATAGCAGACAGGTTCCCAGGGTACTGAACAGAACTGAGAACAGGAAGTCGTCCATGGCAGGTACAATGAAGGAGATCCTTACTAGAATAGCAGTCTTGGATATTGTTACCTTGTCGTTAGCTGAGATATATTGGCTGTGGTCACATGGAGCATTAGCCATGCTACAGAGACGGAAGATAGGCAGATTTTCTGGCCGCGATCACACCGCAACATCTGGGAAGCGTTGAGCTCCCGTGGCGAACCTGAGGCTTCCTGCCGAAGATGGGGAGTTAAAAACTAGTACCTCCAAGGTACTAGTTTCCGGAAACCGCAAGGCAAGGCCTGGCATCTGATCGCGTTTCCAGTGGTGGCATCCGGTGCCGGCCCATGTCCCTTTGCAAACAGGTTTCCCCCCCCCAAGTCTCCACAAGATGCGCACAGGCACCCAATGGCGCATGCACACAAAGAGGAAAGCGAACGTGCCGTTTAGGCTTAAAAAAAATAAATGACCCAGTTTGTCACGGCAACGGCGCCTAGCCATTGCTGGTGTGATCACGCCGTGCTGCTTCTTTGCTGTGCTGCAGGATCATCGTGTGATCGCCACCCTTGTTTACCCGCCAGCACGGAGGGATGGACCCGTGATGTGCTGCTGGCGCATCTGATCACGTAATCGCGGATCAAACTGCGCCGGGGCAATTAGCCACGCCTCCCCCCTGCGATATCTGGCCCGTGTGACTGGGGCCATTGTTGTAAGCTGCCCTGAGCCGGCTTTGCTGGGAGGGTGGGGTAAAAATCTAATGAAATAAATAAATAAATAAATAAATAACCCCTCCACTTGTCTTTTCAATGGCTTTTCAATGGCTTTCATTCCCTTCCTTCTCAGGCAGAATGTACATAATTATCAATGAGAAACTTGTTTGAGTCATTGCTGGTTTATTTGCCACTTAGAAGGATCTGTATGAATGTTGGTAGGGCCAGGGAGAAGCCATCTTGACGTACCAGGCAGTTTATTTGTAAACAGGCTGGATCATTTACTCACAAACTCAATACAATTGTGTTTTAGTTTTGATTTTCAGCCAGAAGCCAAGAAAAGCAACCCGGTTGGAATTGGATACCATCGTTAGCTGAGGGAGGGAGATTTTTGAGGGGAGACATTTGCTTATCTTTCTTTTTGTACTTCTGTTCATTAATTGATACTAATATATAATGGCATTTTAAAAAATGAAACAAGTGAAAAGATAGTAGTTCTGGGGAAAAAACAGGTAAAGGAGAGCTGTATGGTTTGTTACTGCAATTGTCTAATGTGCTTCTGAGTTTTGGCTCCCACTGGTAACTGAACTTTCAAGACAGGGGGCTGGATCACAACTGCTCTAATGGAAAATATTACTTTGCTTATAATACTAGATTATTACATCTTAATACTAGATTAATGCAGATAGCAACTCTCGGCAGTGTTGTATTGCCTAACCTGACCTAGAAGGTAGTTCTGAGATTTTTTCTCAACTGAAAGTTTTGTGTCGAATTGGAAGCAAAGCGGCATTGCGACATTTATTTGTTAGACACAATAATGCATACAATAGAAATTTATACTTGGTATAGAAAATCTGTTTTGTATTGGAAATAACTGCTTTTCCAGGCTCATTTTAGCCTGATCGTGTCACTTTTTAGAAAAATTACTGTACTAAAATACAGACCTTGTAGAAATAACCTGTCAACATGCTATAATGGATAGACTTAAATCTGTCAGAAAGTGAAATATGCAAGCCCTGATCAAGGCAATTGAAAGGGCTCATTTAAAAGAACTGAAGCAGAACCCTAAAGGGACATTTATTTTAAATACAAGCAACAACGTTTTGATACAAAGATCTTCACATTTTAGAACTGAATATATACAAAGAATTTTATAATCAAGGATCATCTATGTTACTAGTCAACATTTTATCAGGTAATGTTTTTTGTTATATAAATACATAAAGGGCCCAAGGATGCCTAAATCAAGAAAACTCTGTGCAATATTATTTCCCTCTTATATGTGTCATTGGAAAAAAAAATAAGATTAATAAGTATGGCCATTCTATGCCATTGAGGCCTATTATGCATGGGTGTTTCCCCTCACTTTTACCATGCATGTCTGTCGAGTTTTCTTTGTCATTCTGCATTGATTTTCCTCCCTTTAGCGCTCAGTTTGCTTTCTGGTCACTGTTTCCCTCGGTTTTCTGAGAGTGCTTTTGTGCCAATTTTCCCCTCTTGTTTCGCTTCCAAGCCAAAGGTAATTCAAAAGTGTAAAGACTCCCTCGGATTCTCCCCGCCCACATTGAGGTCATTTCACCCACTCTTCATCTTCTGCCATTGCCCCTTCATTTCCCCTCATTTTAAAGGGTTTTTTTTTTGACAAGCAGCATGAGTCTAGTGAAATGGGACTATTGCTAGTCTCAGATCACTGAATAAAAAAATAAAATGATGGGGGGAAGTTTAAAAGGAGCTGAATGAGGTTTAGTTCCTGCTGGTATTGACTTGAAAGGGGGATCAAAGAGGAGGCAAACAGCAGCATCCCCAGTGAGAAAAAAGAAAAAAAGAAAAGAAAAAAAGAGGATTTCAGTGCTGCATGCAAACAAAATAAAGCGGGGGGGTTGTCAATGTGGAATGAAACTGACATGAGATGTAGAGAGAGAGACTGGGATAAGAAGCCTAATGCTTTGAAAACATTTTCCACTTTAATGCTTTAGTGAACAAAGTTTGAGGAAGGAATAATTTTGGCAGTCTCTGGAAGCCTAACATTAAAATGATGGCTGAGCCACATGTACCTTCTGTGAATCATTGAACGTAAGAATTGCTTGGGATTGATCCATTTGGAGGAAGAGTGCAATCCACACAGGACAGGCTTTAAAAAACCCACCAAGATCAATACCAGTGTGTAGGACCAACTTAGAGAATTACAAAGAGAAAACCATACAAATTTGCAAGGAAGGGCAGGAAATTAGCATTACTATGCAGCTGTGCTAAGGCATTGGCAAAAATACCCCCCTATTTTTTTTTTCAATTTAGTGGCACTTTTTAATTTAGTGGCACAAGACTAAAATGCTCTCCAGAGCTTCTGCCAGAGGACACCTCCCCCATACAAATTGCACCCCTGTGCAAAGCATGGTGAAGTTGCAGATGACTTTGAACAGGTCCCCCCACACACATGTTGCCAACAAACACAGCTTGCAATGTGGGTGTCAGTGGGTTCTATTGTGCATTCTGTACACTCAACATGTTCCCCCCATATTATGAGATCGTATGACTGTTTCCCATTTTTCACAGTGGCCAATATCACAGTAGAGAATCGCAGAGAATCCCGGAGTACTTGGCAATATGAAAAACAGGGCTTTACAATTGCTTGTCAGTTTCAAAAAACAGTCTTGTGAACTTCATCATCGGGTTTTCCCCTTTGCCTGTGTTCCTTTATGTTCCCTTTCATTCAACAAACTCATGCTAAAATGCATGTGCAAAACCTGAAACATGAGGATTATACAGAAGGCACTTGTATACACTACCATGCAGCTGTGATATGGCAATTGTGTAATTAAAAAAACCCAAAAAACCTTGGACACCCCCCACATATCACAAGTGATGTTCCACCCCAATTTATAAAAGTGTGTTTTTAAAATTGTAGCTGCAGAATAAATACAAAAATGGTGTATAAGGTGGGCACAAAATCCAAAATCAAGATTAAAGGCTTACTGTTCTGAAAATCTGAAGGTGTGTGTGTGTAATGGGCCTTACAGAGGAAATCCTTTCCCACCAAGACCGCTTTGGAGAAGGGAAGTCTAAACATCCCTTTGCTGATGGCATAATCATGGAAGGGGGGAGTAGAGATTTGGGCTTTGATAAAGCACACTAAAGACCGCACTCTCTTTGAAACTAACTTTGTATTCCCTGTTTTACTTTGGAGGTATCCTAGGCAGAGTTCAATGGACCTAGAATTGGGTAACTGCATTGTACTGTTATTCTCCCACCCTCTCTGTGAGAAGATACTTTTTACAAGACTGCAAATAGTTGTTGCCAAGTCAAACTTGTTCAACCTTGTTTTGAACCAAGACTTAAATAAATGAAATCCTAGTGGTCATCTCAAATTCACTTCTTTGCATGTAAAGAGAAGTCAGGATGTCACATGAATAGGAATCAATGCAAAGTATTACTTCTTGCTCTCTGTGAAGAATAAACATCTTAAAATACTGTTAAGCAGATAGTAGCAGAGTGACCATCTATTCAGTATCGATGCATGGATTTATGAAATATAACTATAACTGTGCTATGGACACCATATTGCAATCTGGTAGTAGTGACTCTGTTCTACGTAGATAATCCTATTTGAATTACCAAATTTCCATTTGAAAAGGACAACATGGTGAGCAGCAAGGTATGTTTAACATATGCACATATTAGAGACCCAAATATTTTGAGGTAGGGCCTGGTAGATCTAATACAGTAAATCATCTCACTAATCTACTAGGATCAGGAAAATAAAAGTCCACATATCTCAGAGAAGTATCATGCCGATGTCACAATACAATGCTCCTAATAACGCTATGTAACCATGTGATTATACGACTGTACTCTCTCAGACTACACAGGTAGACTAAAAGCTCCCTGCACATAAGAAACTTGATTACCAGCAATAGGGCTGCTGTACTGCCTGGCTGTTTTATTATAGACAAGGCAGCTTGTACCCAATTGTATCAACCTTTCCTGGCCAGAGATATAATGTAATCCTTACTGGAAAATCCTGTTTTATTATTATTATTTTTTTAAGTGTAAAACGATTTGGCTTTTGCTTCTGCTGCGAAGAAATAAGCAGAGACTGTGGAGTGACTGTAGTACTTCAGACAAAGAAGCAAAAATAAATCACAAAATCCTATGTATAAATCATAGTTTCTACTCTGGAAAAAAAAAAGTTCTAGCCTTTAAAGGACTAAATAAATAAAATAAAATATAGGGAAATTCCTAGCAGGTTTTCTATGTGAGACGGCTAATCAGTAGGGGTGGACAAAGCTGGATGCAAGACCACTGAACAGGAGTTTTAGGGTTGCCTGCATTAGACTATACTTAGTGAAAGCATAACTAAGCTTGACTTTCTGCAAGATCAGGACCCAGCATTGCCAGGGAGCTTCAACAGCTGCTGACCACGCTCAAAGTGCCATTAAAAAAGTGACTGTCCAAAGGCTAATTCACAAACAAGCCAGAACTGAAGGTGAGCTATCAGTCTAAAGAGAGTGGGATACAGGCCCATAATGGAGGGGCTTTTGGGGGGGCTCCACCCCCTTTTTTAAAGGCACAGACTCACAAGAATTTCTCTCGTAAATACTTTTTTCAGTCATTTTAAACACTTTTTAAAAAGCTTGCGCTCCTTTAAGCAGAGTGAGGTGCTGTAGTTGACTAATTCCTGCACTGAGCAAGGGGGTTGGAGTAATGACCTCTAGGATCTGTTCTAACTCTGTGTCAAGAAACTGGTCTCCTTTAAGAGAGTTAGCTTTCTTGACTTTGGTGTAGTGGTTAAGTGTACAGACTCTAAGCTGGGAGAACCGGGTTTGATTCCCCACTCCTCCACTTGCAGCTTGGGCAAGCCATAGTTCTGTCAGAGATGCTTTTGAAAGATCAATTTCTCTCAGAGCTCTCTCAGCCCCACCTACCTCACAGGGTGTCTGTTGTAAGGAGGGGAAGGGTAAGGAATTTGTAAGCCGCTCTGAGATTCCAAGTGAAGGGCAGGGTATAAATCCAATCTCCTCCTCCTCCTCCTTCTACAGAAGTCATCACCCCCACCTGCCAGCTTGTTATCAGAATTGTTGCTCAGGCTGGCAGAAGTGATTAACTTGCAGCAGCTGAGAACTTTAATCTAAAGTGGTTGAGAGCTTGCAATTTAGAGATCTATCCTGGTAACAGCTTTCTATTGGCTAAATGGTTAAGAACACCTATTGATTTAAGTTGATTTTTATCCCACCCTCCCGACAAAGGCTGGCTCAGGGCAGCTTACAAAACCAGGATAAAATCCCAACAATACATATAAAACCACACCAATTAATATAAATACAATGTTAACACCAACTTATAATAAAGTGCTAGCATAATTACCTCATTTTAAATCAGCTCCTTGGACTGCTTCAATTGCCTTGGGCAATTTGCTCCGGCAGTAATTAATGGGTCCAGCGGATCAGGGCTCTTCCACCATAAGGTGTCAGTTGTTATTGGTGGTGGTAATGGCGATCGTGGTGGTGGTGGCTCCAAAGGCCTGGCAGAAGAGCTCCGTTTTACAGGCCCTGCAGAACTGTAAAAGGTCCCGCAGGGCCCTGATCTCTTCTGGGAGCTCATTCCACCAGAGTGGAGCCGCCGCTCTGTGTAGAATAGACAGCTTGAGAAGATGCAGAGAGACAAGAGACTGCCTCGAAGCTCTCTTCAACTTCCACCCTGCTGCTATGCTTCCAGAGACTCTGCTCATTAGGAGCGCCACTTGAGATGCCAGAGCTATGCAGCTGATAGGAAAAGTAGTGAGTAGCTAGGTGTTTTGTTTTGTTTTGCATTCCTTGCTGAACTGCATACATTCTTTTTTCCTATCTATGTGTTGTTTGTCCTTTGTTTTAGTAAATAAAGGTTTATGTGTTTTTATACAAATCGGAGTGCGTTTACTGGCCAGACCCAGGTAAGTATTTCCAGTGCCATGCCTACCATTTGCCCAAAAAAATTATTCCCTCCCCCCCCCCCTGCTCTCAGCCTGCTATTGTCACACTCTGGGGATAAGATTCGCAGAAGCCTGTATGCTCTGATTGTAAAGGGCTCGATTCCACAGTAGCTGAGTCATAATCCTCAGAATTCTGGGTTTTCTTTTCGCACAGAGAACTTCAGCCCGATTGGGGGGAGGGAATTGCCCCACAAGCTACAAAATCCTGGCTATGGACTTGGTGGAATGTACCAGATATATGAGGAGGCAGGCAAAGTCAGATGCCTCAGGAAAATGACCAAGGCCTAGTGGCTAGGCTAAATCTGTGAGAAGCAGGGGTCTAGCTATGTACAAAGCCACCTTAGTAGTACCTTCTTTTACCTTCACTAGAAAGCACAAAAAGTTTTCTGTTTTATGAAGCACAAAAGTTCGATGAAGCAAAAAGGAGCCTCAGCAGGCAGACCAGGAAATTCCCAGTCCAAATCCTAGATAATGGGTGATTTGGAGTACAAAACCGGGGAGACAATGGACACATGCCCTGTGGGGCCTGCGACAAATCTTATTCTGATCAGAGTTCAGATTCAACTTCAGGCTGAGGTTTAGCTCCAGACACTGCCATTCTGGAGGTGTCCCTCTCTAGAGCTAGTTTTCAGATGAGAAGACCAGGCTTCTAGTAGACCTTGGGACCTATAATTTTAGAAATAAAAGTATGGCCTGTAATATTCAATGAAAGAGATACATTCAGTGAATAGGGTGATGCTGTAGTGAGGAGCACTGAGCAATTATGAATGGAAAAGGTAAGCAGTTCACGACCTGTGAAAATAGCTGAATTTTGTCTCCACTGTGGCTGCCCAGTTCTCTTTAAAATGATAATTGAGGCTACTACAGGTCAACAGTCCTAAGCATCAAGACTTAGAAGTCCCACTGAGAGAGGGACTTATTCCCTAGTAAGGGCTGATTCACATATCACAAAATTGCTCATTACGAAGCATTGCAGGACTGTAAATATTTGAGTAATGCTATATTTTGCTTATTTAGTCTACAATTTGAAATACTTAATCCAAGGAAAACTGACTTCTAGGATATTATACTAGATTTGAGAATCTGCATGATTTATAAGCACGTATTTGAGGAGTTTAAAACATCACTTGAGAATTTAAACATATGATCTCTGCAACTCTTATGCATATTTATTTGCATGTAAAACTGGAACATTTCCATTAGCCTTAATATGATTAAGCCATTTCAAGTGCAAGGGAATCTCTTAAGCAGCTTGTGGACTGCAGGGTAAACATTTTCAATATAAAATCTGTCTCTAGAGGTTCTGACCTGGAATCCTAGTAAGTTTTCACTCAAACTCTTTAAATAATGATCTCCTTCATATCATATTGTATCTATAAAAATAAAATGAGGCAATTTGTGAGAAGCGATCAAGGGAAATGTCATCCCTTAAAAGTACTATTCCATGTGGAAGAGTCCAACAGTGAAGAAAGATCACTAAAATCTCAAACCACAGCCACTAGAGCCATAGGCTTGGCACTGACATACAGAATCTAATGAGGGAATTTCTTTCTCTGTTCCTCATAGAAGTATCAATTTCATGCCTTCTAGTTTTTAAAACGAGCAACAAATCTCCATGATTTGTTTTCCCTCCTCCTCTGGAAGATTACTATAGTACCTGTAGTCTGTAACATAAGGTGAATTGTCAGCTGGGGAACAAGGGGCTTTAGCAGCCATAATAGAGTCTCCAGCAACGTAGTCATTGTGTAATCATTTGTCTATCGCTGAGGAGAAGCAAAGTTCTAGTTGAAAAACTTCTGTAGTATATTTTCCATCAAAGATAATGTGTGGAGGGTGCTATACATTCTGACCAAAGGACTATTTCATGATCCTTTTCTTGATTTTCTCTATTCACTTACCATACTGATTGGTAGATGTTTATCAAACACAGCACACAGCTAGTGCTTATTTGTTGACAAGGTGCCAAATATTTGGAGCACAGTTTTGCACTAAGTCTAAGGATTCCCAGAACAACATTCAGTTTTTCAGAGTAACAGCCAAAGTTGCCTCCAGTTTTTCCCCATGCAAGAGATCTACAGAATTCTATGTACTTAAACTGCAAGAATTCAAAGTAAATTATATAAATATCTTTTTGAAAGTCCTACTAGCCCCTGCATGTAGCTAATGTCTTACATTTGGATGCATAAACATATCCAAGCTCAGTTAAAACATGATCTAAGGAATCTCTTAAACTAAACTGTATGTTCAAAGTATGGACGATTAAAATAATGAAGGTACAGACAAGTGTGTTTGGTTGAACAACTACATTAGCTTGGGTTGCCGATTCCAGCTTGGGATATTCCTGGGGATCTGGGGGTGGAACCTGTGAATGGTGAAGGTAGGACTTGAGCTTCTGCTCCCCAATATAGGAGAAAACGTGTGTTGGTAATTGGGGATTTCTCACTGAGAAAAGTAGAAGCGAATGTGTGCTGACTAGACTTGTTGTCTCAAGAGGTATGCGGTCTACCGGGTGCACACATCCTGGAAGTGATGGAAAGGGAAGGAAGACTCATCAAGCCAATGGATTATTATCCCTTCTTGCTCATCCACGTGGGAACAAATGATACTGCCTGGCACAGCCCAGAACGTATTAAAAGAGATTATGTGGCTCTGGGTAAAAAGGTGAGGGAATTGGGAGTGTGGGTTGTATTTTCATTGGTTCTTCCTTATTTATTTATTTATTTAGATTCATATCCCGCCTTGCCTGCACAGGCAGGCTCAAGGTGGTGTACGACAGTTAAAATACAATAAAACACAGATACGAAAGCGCAATACAGTAAATTACTATAAAATTTCACAACAGTATATATAAAAGTGCAGTTAAGTGCAGATGGCTATTGCTGTAGATGAGCCAATGTAGCTAAGCCAGTATTTGAGTTGTTCTTAATGCCATTAACATGAGGGCCATAAAAGTTCAGTTTTTAATAGCTTAATCATCAGTGGTGGCTCCCAATCGAAGGCCTGGTGGAAGAGCTCCATTTTACGGGACCTGCGGAACTGTAAAAGGTCCAGCAGGGCCCTGATGTCTTCCAGGAGCTCGTTCCACCAGTGTGGAGCTGCCACTGAGAAGGCCCTGGCCCTGGCTCTGGTGACGGCCAATCTGCCGTCTTTCGGACCAGGGAGAATCAGGCAATTTTCCGACCCTGACCTCAGTGCTCTCTGGGGAACATATGGGGAAAGGCGGTCCCTCAGGAAGGCAAGCCCCCAGCCATATAGGGCTTTAAAGGTCAAAACCAGCACCTTGAAGTGAATCCAGTATGCCAGGCCTTGTTTCGAGCCAGAGCTCACCGAAACGACGCTCCGGCAGAAAGGAGGCCAGGGGGTTGGGACATGTAGCAAGCCCCACCCTCTGCTCCCAGCAGCCCTCCCCTCAGTAGGCCAGGGAGGACAAAGAAGAAGCAAGGTAAGTTGTGTATCTCCCCCCTGCCTTTCCAGGCCCTGTAAAAGCCTCCCCAGTCCCCCAGCACCATCTCTCCAGGCCCATGCTGCAGCGTGGGGCCCTGGAGAGCCTTTCCCAACCCCCCAGTGTCATCCCTCCAGGCCCGCGCGGTTGACAAACTTAAAGTTATGCTGGGTAGAATTCCATGGTCAGAAATACTTAAGGAGAAGGAAGTTCAAGAGGGATGGGAGTTTCTTAAAAGCAAAATACTGAAGGCACAATCACAAATGATTCCTATGAGAAGAAAAAAATGGGAGAAGTCTAAAGAAGCCAAGATGGCTCCATAAACAGCATTCTAAAGATGTGAGAGATGAAAAAGACTCATTTAGAAAGTGAAAGGAGGGCCTTATAACCAAGGCTGAATATCAACGAATAGTCAGTGCTTGTGGATCAGATGGCACTGGGGGATTTT
>NW_015160342.1:106960-121726 GCF_001447785.1 Gekko japonicus
CCAAATGTTATCATAATTTGTAATCTATTTACTGATTCACTGAATAATTCTATCATAATCTTCCTTGATTATCAGTGAGAAAGGGAACTATAAATAAATAGAAAAGACCTTGCTCCATTTTTTTCTATATGGTTTATACCCAGCAATATTTGAGAGCACTTACATATTGCTGGCTTGCCTTAGCCTTCTCTTTTCATAACCTAACACAACCATAGTGGGATAGTTTCCAATGGTGTACTCCCATATGGACTGCAAATAAAATGATAAATGTAAGCACTTATGGCATAAAAATAGAAGAGAAAAATAACTTTATTTGGGGGATGATTCACATATAGATACATCATCCTAGAACAGACTCTGTGGTGGAGAACTGTTACTGAGAGATTTTAAAACTGAGATCAGTTGATTCAGCCTTTAAAAGACTCGCTAATATATCCAAAGGGATACAAACAATGGCAGTGCAATTGGAGTTAGCAAACTGGTCAAAGGGAAAATTAGAGCAAGACAGTTAATGTAATGAAAAGTGACAGCACCAAACAATATGATAGCCTATAAAGGCTCTGAGGCAAGGATGAAATATCAGCTCCTCTCACAGAAATAACTAAAGTTCCCAAGGCAACTCTTCAGTAAGCAAAATAAAAACCAGCTAATTAAAAAGTCACCAACATATGCCTTCTCATTTGTAAAGGATTCTGGGCCTCACATACCTTACACTCCACCAACCTGGTTGGTGAGTCACCTTTTCAAACTGGTATGACAGAAAAGAAGATAACTGAAAGTGCTGAAGTCATGGCAAAACAGAACAGATCAAACAAAGTGAGCACACTGGCTCCACTTGAACTCTCTTTTGCATTCACAAAACAAGTGTAGTATGGTATTTAAATAGTATTCGTCACTTTCATTACATTCTTTCATCTAATATAAAGCTTGGAATAATTCAGGATATACCAGAACATCTAGTTTAAAATACATTGTCTGCCACTTACCAAATATGCACAGAATGCCTTATCAATGTAGGTTTCTTAGCTGCCCACTGGAAGCAGGGGATCTACTGCCCCCAGCTCCTGTTGGCTGCCGCTGCTCACCTGGGCAGTGGGGCAAAATGCCTGGGCAAAATGGGGGGAGCCTGTTCAGCATTACCAGTGTAATGATATCACTTCTATCGTGACTCAGCATTGATGTCATCCTGCAGGGTGATGTTTTAGCATTCAGCCAAAACTCTATGGTTAAACCACAGAGTTTTGGGTGAATGACAGTGTCACTCCTGGTGTGAGGACATCACTTCCAGGTCATACTGGAAGAGATATCATTGTGGTAGGGATGCTGATCTCTCCCCGTACACAACATGGAATTCCCCACCTCCCCCCATCTCCTGCTAGTTGCCAGGCCATGCCAAGCAACCCTATATCAAAATGAACTTTCATAGCTGAACCAGGATCTCAACCAGGATTCTGTGAACTTAGGCAGATCTCGAGAGGGAGGGCAGGAAGGGTTGCATCAGTGCTTAGTTCTGGTGGCCATTTCTTACATGCCCAGGGAAATGCTGATTGCCACTTTGGGGTCAGAAAACAATTTTCCCCAGACCAGTTTGGCCGGGGATCCAGGAGGTTTTTGTTGTTGTTGTTGTTTTTGCCATCCGCTGGGCATGGAGCAGCGGTCACTGGGGGTGCAGTGAATTTCCTGCATTGGGCAGGAGGTTGGACTAGATGACCCTGGAGATCCCTTCCAACTCTATAATTCTATTAATAATAATAATAATAAAATTAATAGTCCTACATCTGGCATTTCCCAGGTGGAACATGCAATGGTAGAAGTGGAAACTGTGCAGCTGAGCAATAGACATATCAATTTGATCTAACTGTATGCTAGAGATGGCTGTTAGTATAAAAACAGAGCTCACAGTATGTCCACAGTGTTATGAGCTCAGTATGTGTGTCATCAGCTGAGAAACTGATGTGGAAGTGGTCAGGTGTGATCTCACTGATTACTATTGGCGTGAATTAGGTATAGGGATGCCGGTCCCCAGGTGAGCGTGGGGGATCCCCCGATGTTTGGTGTTTCTGCTTACCAGCAACCTGACAGCTGGTAAGGAAAGCCCTGCCCCCAAGCCCCACCCCCAACAGTGGCCACCCACCCACAGCCACCCCTCTCCTTCCGCTCCTGCCAGATTTAAAGGGCCCTCCAGCTGATTGGCGGGAGCACGTGGCCTGCCAATCAGCTGGAGGGCCCTTTAAATCTGGCAGGAAGGGAGGGAGAGGGGCAGCCACTGGCTGCATGCCTACACTCCAAAATTCACCACTTGGGATTCAGGCATGCACGACCTCCACTATCAAAAGGCATTTAAAGGGACAATTTAAATGCTTTTAGAGAGTGGGGGCCACACACACCTTAATCCCAAGCAGCGAATCAGGCGCACGTGTCCCCTGCTCTCCAAAAGGCATACTGTGGTGACCAAACTGCGGCTTGGGAACCACATGCAGTTCTTTCACACAGTCTAATTTAATGTTAATAAAAAGCAAATTTGCATATTTTTCAATTAAAACTTGTGTGTAATATTTGTTCATGTCTTGTGGCTCTCAAACATTTAACGTTTATTCTGTGTGGTTGTTATGTTAAGCAAGTTTGGCCACCCCTGAAAGGGACCCTTTAAATGCTTGGGGGGGGGGGCCCTGAATTCCAAGCGGTAAATTTGCACTTGGGATTCAGGCATGTCTCCAATGTGATGACATCACTTCTGAGTGATGTCATCACATTGGGGATGTCCCCTCCCCCTCCAGGAACACCTCCCAAAGTCCCCCACTAGAGAGGAGGCAGGAGCTGGCAACCCTAATTAGGGAAAATTAAAATATGTTGCATACAGTCAAAGTAGGTAAAGGGATCCAGCCTCTTATCAATAAGCTTTTTCACTTTTCTGCATGTATTTTAGAGTATGACAGATAACTATTTTGAAAGCCTTCACATTTGTATGCTTCTGCCCATAGTGTATGCGATGAATTTACAGATTATCATCTTGGTGAACCACACAAAGGACAATTTTCCTCATTAATATAAATTGAAGTTACATTTCCAACCAGCTCAATGTCAGATAGGAGAAGGTCCAGAGCACCTTCAACTCCCAATGAAACAGTGAAGTAGATACACTGAGCCTCACTTCAAAATCTGGCCTTAATTAATACTGTGTAATCATTTTCTTCTCTAATACATCTCAGCCTTTTGCATTCCACATGGATCATAAAAAGACTTAAAATGCTGGCTGGGAATAAATTCATTTGAAATATGAAGAATCTTAGCATTTAAATATTTAAAAGGTGAAAGTTATGAAGTATTAACCCATACTCTAGAACTTTATTTGGGGGAAAGAAATGCACTTTATTGCACCATAAGCTTTTACTGTTTTATTATGTTTTATTAATCAAATTTCTAGGCTGCAAATCATCTTGACTTTCCTTTACAGTATCATATTTTTTTCAGTTTCCGCTGATAAAGTTGGGAGGACGCAACACATTCTTAACTATCCCAACTACCCTAAGCACCATCATATATTTAAAAGGTACAACAATCACACACAGTCAGTCCCAGATACCCACATGTTACCTACTCAGACTAGATAGAGTGACTCAGCACCAACATTAACACCACTCTACATATACCATAGGGTAGGAGTGGCATGTTTATAGCTGTAACTGGCCCCCAGATACCTTTATTAAAGTACAGCCTTTGCATTTTTGGATCAATATTTTTGGTAAAAGAATGGTTTCATAATTGCAAGATTAAAATCAGCCTTGGGCGTCTATGGAAGTCCCAAGTAAGAGACAGATGGAGGTACTCTATACCTGTGCATTTGTACAGCATGCAGACAGATCCAGATCAGGCAACCTGCTTGCTGCTTGATATCCCCATCCCCGAGCCAGCCTGCTTGGTGGGGTGGCTGAGCCCATGGAGTGGCAATTCCCCAGGAACCACATGGGTGCCAGCCACTGTGTGGCTCCCCTGCCACCTGTCTATCAAGCACCTGAGAGCACCTGTTAGGACCCCATTCCTAACAAAGTACGTTATGAATCTGGATCCTATCACTGTCTCAATAAACTTTACTTCTTTGAAATAAATGTTATTGGGAACTGATTTCTCCAGGGGCTCTAACAGATTGTTAGGAGGGACGACGGGGGAGACCAGAGACCTTGGGGTGAAACCCAGGGACTCATGGGCTCATATTCCCATGTGGACCAAGGAGAGCTGGGCGCTGATGCCAGATCCCCAGGGAATCACGTATGAGAGGTGCTATGAGAGCACCTTCCACGATGACCCAACCTACTTCCCAGTGGGGGAAGAAGTGGACCTCGAGATGATGAGGAAGGAATTCCATGGTGAGACAGAGAAGCTGAGGTGAGAGTTCCATGAGATGATGCTGGAGTTGTCCCGACTCATCGCCACAACCGTTCAACATGAGCTGTGGGGATGAGCCCTGGACGAAGGGGGTCGGCCCGATTATGGGCAGCAGCAGAAGGTGCCCCCTACCCAGGCGCCCCACACACAAGGGCTTCCTGGGCAGGTCCCACTAGAACAAGCACCATCAGGACCCAGGGCTCCATCCATTCTCCCTTGTGGCCTGCCAGCACCGGTTGCCCTGCCGCCAGGTCCCGAGAGGCCCTGCAAGCTCCTGGATGCTACTTTTGATGGCAACTCAGAAAAGTTGGCTTTCTTTCTGCTATAAGTTCGCAATTCCCTGTGGTATTGGGGACCTATCCTCGCATCAGATGAGCACCAGGTGGATTACATCAGCTCGCGTCTGAGAGAGAGAGCAGCCAATTGGTTCATAGGCCTCCACAATATATGAGGCCCCAAGCTCTGCAATGTGAACACATTCCTGTGGGTTCTCTAGAGGCAGTACGAAGACCCCAGGGAGCTAGAGAAAGCCAGAACTAAACTGTGGGTGCTAGAGCAGGGGAGAAGGTCAGTGTACAAGTTCTCTGATGAGTTCAAGATGTACACGGCCAAGGTGCAAGGGTGACCTGAAGAAGTCCTCATAGAGCACTACCAATTGGGCCTGAACTACGCCATCCTGGAAAAGGTACTGATCCAGGGGAATCCCTTGACTTTCAGTGGATGGATTTGGGATGCATGTGAAGCCAAAAACTGGGCTACCCTAACCCAGATGTACCGGGTAAAGGCAGCCCCGAGAACCCCGGGGGGGAACCAAAGGGCCCGTGCAGCAAGCCTCGTGACACCATGTGAGAACGACAGATGAAACAGGGGCTATGCCTGAGATGTGGAGAACTGGGCCACTAAGCCGCGAGCTACCCTACCAGCCTCACACAGCGAGAAGGAAAAGGAGGGGAGCAGCATAGCTCCGAAGGGCTGCCGAAATCGGGAGGGGTGCGCCCTAACCAACCTAGAGTGCTCCAACTCAACATGGGGGGGAGCCCCGATAGAGCCTCATCCAGTGGAGACGATGCCTCTCAGTCGCAGGTCTGAAAGCTTCAGGCGCCAAAATCAGTGCACACTACCCCCCCATTCTTTGTGACTGTAACGGTGTTAAATCCTGAACTGGGTACCCAAGTGAGAGTGAGAGCTCTGATTGAGTCGGGGTGTGCTAGAGACTTAATAGCCCTGGCATAGTTACCGGTAGGGGTGTGCAAAAAAAAGAAAAAAGAAAAAAAGAAATTGGCCCGATTCGGATTCGGCCAAATTGGGCAGAATCAATTTCGGACGGCATAAAGACTCCTGCATGTCAATTTCAGCAGTACCAGCCGATTCAGGAGTCTTTCGGCCAGTCGAAAGTCAGTTTCAGCCCCATTATATCCTACGGGCCACTGAAAATGGCAAAACATAGGGTATATTCTGGGGGCTGGAGGGGAGGGGGTTTGAGGGAGAGGCTCCAAACTCGCAGCCTCTATCCAAGATACCAACCACGTTTCAAGAACATTGGACCAGGGCGTCCAATTCTAAGGGCCCTTAAACAGGTTGCCCCTATCCCCTCCATTGTAACTTTTCCCCCACCATAGATTAAAAGCTACACCGAAAACTGAACAAAAGGGTAAGAGGAAGTGGACTGTGGTATAAATTGAAGAGGTGGCTCTGAAAGGGAAGTGTTGTTACTTCTGGGGAGAAGGTAAGACTGATGTAAATTCCTCAGGCCACACAAATTATATAAACTTGTGTGTGTGTGTTTGAAGTCTTTCAATCTTTCTGACATGAGGAACTCTGGTTTAACATTCTGCAGGCTTTTTTACACACCACCTGCAAAGCTAGGAAATAGATAAGGCAAGGCCTCAAGATAAGGAAATACTTACAATTTCCACTGAAGTGTAGCTGCTTTTGAAGGGAAAAAGAAGTGCAAGGCCACCTGTTTAAGGTTTCTGGCCTTGAACATGCCTTGGGTGTTATAGCCCCAACTTTTGTCACCTTTTTCCAAAACTTATTTCTCTGGTATAATTTTTCTTTCTTTCTACATTTTGATCTTCGCTTGCTAAAAACAGTAGAGATACAATGACTATAAGTTTGATAATACTTGACAGAGATATAGTTAATTTTAGAAATGTTACATAAAGAATACAATGCAACACAGCTGTAAAGATTTGCTGTGATCAATTTTAATACAATTTAAAAGAAGCTAAAAAACCGCTGTGCTATTGCATGATAAAATGCCTTTCACAGTTTTCCTGGCTAGGACTGCTGTTGGTAATGGAAACTTGCACTTTAATAACACACATAAGTGAACTTATCTTAGCCTTTCAAAGATTGCTCGATGATAATTTGCTAAAAGGACGAAGAGGGGTACAATATATTAAGTTCTTTCCCCTCCCCCCACCATTCCAGCACTTCATAAAAGAGAGCAATTTTTTTGTTATTTTCATATTATCAACATATACGTCTTCCACATATATTTAATTATTCTGCCCATCTAAATTGACAACAGGAAACGAAGTAAAAGGAAAGAAAAGGAAAGGAGACTGTCTTGCTTTTTCAGCCAGGCAGTCTTTCTGTCTCTTGGATATTTCGGGGCAATAGTTTGATTTAGTGTGGGATCAATCTTTAGGCACAGTTCCTTTGCTTTCCTCTCTAATCAGAATATTTGGGTAGATTTGTATGACAGTTTATCTCCATTGCACTTGTCACTGCATGCAAGGATGCCTACGTAACTATAGAAACTAACATACGATTTTATTTTGGTTATCATTCTTCTTTCTCTTTCTTTTAGAGCCTGCCCACAGCACACTGGCCATTAAGACAGTTGAGCCTGTTTATACAACCTACAGTGCAATCTTAAACAGAGTTATACCATTTCCCCCCCACTGACAGCAATGGATTTACAAGATATAACTCTGCTTTGGACTGCACTGCTAGTCCACTGAGATCTTGGTTAATGATTGATACAATCACCATGTGACAGAGTCTATCATTTGTTCTGCCACCTGCTCCTTTTCTTCCACATTCTGTAAATGGGATAAGACAGTATCTTGAATAAAGAAGGGGATTGATTAAATATATTGACATCTCTTTCTCTTGTATGATTCAATGGTCAGTTGCGTTATTCCTCTAGTCCTCAACTGCTGCTGAGGGAGAACAGAAGACCATGTAATAGAGGCAGATCTTGTCTTTGCCTGATACAACCTCAGGAACTATCTGGTCTTTTGAAGAATAAGAAGTTTAAATGATCTACAATTCTGTCCTTGATTTACACCCACTGTAGTTCAGTTTTCTACTAAAATCTGACAGGCTCAAATATGTCAGAATCATAGATTTACGCTGACATTGCACCAGTGACAAAAATCATGGAGTTTAGAGAGTGGAAGGGAAAAGTGAGACACAGTTGGAATCATACATTGCATTAGTCCTCATCCCGATGAAGGTCTAACATTTTGCTTGCCAAAGGAATGGTGCAAGTTAAAGTTCCACTGCAGGAACTTGGAATTCAAGGATAAGACCTCCAACACACTTAGACAAGGGAGCACCATGAATACAACACTTCAAGACATACTTCCCAACATTTCACTCTGTACATGCTGCCCTTTCAATATAAGGACAGTTCAGCTCCCTACACATGAGATATATGTGTATTATTACAATGCCACCATGATCTATCAAAATGAACCACCAGATGTGGACATTTAGCTTATTACCAATGAAGCAGCATGCCTGAGGCATGAAAACTGGAAGAACACCTGTTGCTGTTGTTAGCCATTCAGTGGTATTCGACTCTTGGTGATTCTATGGGTCAGCTCTCTTCACGTTTTCCCATCTTGTACTATTTCTTTGAGTTTTTCCATGCTCAGGCTGGTGTTGGAAATTTTATGGAAGAACACCTAGTTGATGGCATTTCCCCCTCCCCCAATAATTCACCTACTAGTCTTTAACAAGCACATAGGTACAGGAACTAGCTGATGTATTACTCATTACTGTAATAGTCTCCCTCTTGTAACTACATTATGCCAACATTATTTCCGGATTATCAGTTCCCAGATCAGCAGGATCATAGGGCTGCACTGTGCATGCCATCCACTTAACGAGGGCAAAGGCAAAGGTCTTCCCACATACAGACCACAAGTAAGGCCCACAAGTGAGATTTGAACTCTTCACCATGCATGTTCAGTACCTATTGAAGTATGGAGGTGAGTGGATGTTCCTTCTTTGTGTGGCCATTCCTGTTTTCATGGCAACAGTATATTTTTTGAAAGCTGACTGCATTTGTATGTCAGGGTATTTGAAACTCTCAGGGAATTCTGGAATGTGTTGTTATAGAAGTCATGTTCTTATGTCCTCCTGCTCACTAAACCACAGATACTGCAGAATCTTGTCATCATGGACTTCAGTTCAGTTCAAAACTTTTATTGGCATAGATCAGAATCATACACAATCGCCATTCAGTTCATGGGTTTAACACACATCTTCCTCATTATAAGGCAGTTACAAAACGTAGCAACCGCTTCAATAACCACTATATTTTGTGAAGCCAGTAAACGATAGAACATTCTGTCATCGGATTGCTTGGCATCATTCTTAAGAATATCTTCTAAATAGGGTGCCCAAATATCCTCATACAAACTACAATAAAGAAATACATGTTGTCATCATGGACTAATTCAGCCATCAACAGTAATTGATTAACAGTATGTGCATGTGTGGGTATTATTGGCACACAATTATGCCTGGTGGTGTTGCCTTGGATGCTTTAGTGGAATCTGTCAGAATACCTTAGTTATTTTCTGTTTGTGCTTCTGTATTGTTTTGCTTCCTCCTTTTCTGCTGAGAGTACATAGGATAGCAATCACTTTGTGTCAATGTTACACTGATGTTAGCAGGCACCCAGGGTATTAGGATCATAAGAACTGGACTGTGAATAGCTATATACTCCTGTGAGTAGAGATGCTAATATGAAGCTGAGAACCTTACTTTTGGGTGTCAAGTTACCCACGTAATAATCCATAACACGAAGTATGAAACTATAAAAAGATCAGTGATCAAGGAACTTATTGTATTAGAAAACCACCTAGTAATGACAACTAAACCAGAAAGTAATTCTATCACAAGTTGCTAGTATTAATTGAGAGAGTGCAAAGTGATATATAGTATTCTCTCAAAGCATCAGAATAACATTCACTAAAGCAGTGAAACTTGCTGATAACAAAATACAGCCTAAAGGGAAAAAGAAGGAAATCAGAGTGAGTTCAGTCAGTTCCTGTATTAATATGCATTAGCTGATAAGTCAAAGGTAAATACTAACAACATTTCCTTGCTATCTGTGCTGCCATGAAGTGAATCCAATTACAGAGGGGCTGGCTGCATTACCTTTGCAATGGATACTTGAAGCTTTCCTTATAGGCATTTCATTTACTTTGTAGCCTGGTAAGCTGTTTCCCCCTTCGGATCTGTGCACTGTCATAATAGAGAGCTATGATATATATATATATATATGCACAGAGTGGCTTTACACCAAAGACCTCTTCAGGTGGAACTGCAGCATCATGGCTGTAAAAGGGGGCAGCTGCTTCACATAAACAATTTATAATGTAATTAAATTTCTTTGTTTCAGTGGTGACCATCCTACTGCAGAAATTTCCAAAGCTGGTTTAGAGATATCAAGCAAAGTTTTCAAAACATTATCTACTTCTAAGGGCTTGGCTGTTTTATAACCGGGGGGGGGGGGGGGCATTTCAAAATCAAAGCCACAGAGGAATCCTGGTTTTGACTAAATTGAAATTCTTAAATTATTTACAGCATAAATTTCTCTTTCATTGTGACAATTACTGTGCAACCCATATTATGATCTCTCATATGTCAAACCTCTTGATTTGGAGCTACAGCTCAACTAATAACTTCTAAATGTTCCTTTTTGTCTTTGGAGGGTAGGAGAATCCTTAGACAATCAGTCATGATATATCAGCAACTTTGGAACTAGCCTCAGTCTGTGTTAACGTGACAAAATGTCCAAGAACGACAACAGGCCAGGAAACTGGAGCTGAAACATCCTGGAATTCCTTGTTCAAGGACTGAGCCAAAAGCTGAAATAAGCTGAAAGACAGTCAATCACCAATTCCACAAAAGCAGTTGTTCTGCCTCAGTCTGCTGTTTCCCCCAGTTGTACTGCTCAATTTTCCAGTATATGCTGCATGGCTGCATTTTGACCCGCACCTCCTCCCGCCCCGATTTCCTCCACATCTTCTTGATCCTTTTTAGGATCAAGAAGACATGGGGGAAATTGGGGGGAGATGTGAGTCAAAATGCGGCCACACAGCAAATAGTGGGAAATTGAACAGTACAACCAGGGGAAACAGGAGTCTGAGGGAGGAACAACTGCTTTTGTGGAATCGGTCAATAACTCTTTGCTAGATTAGGGGCACTTTCTCATGAGATAAGTGGTTATGTAAATAATAGCAGATACACTGCCTGTTCTGGGCTCACATTTACACCAAAACGTATAATACCCTTTTAAATGATATATTGCAGGTAGCCAGGGGTGCTATTCAAAGAGTTTAGAATGCCACATATCTTGTGGGATCAGAAAACAGCACTCCTCAGGATGAAGCAACCTGACACTGCTAACCTCTTACTTCAGTTGGCGGCCCATGCCATCTTTCCAAAATAGTGTCAGTTCTATTTTATTCCATACCAAATTGGTATGGATTCAAAAGCTTTCAGCTTCTGTTGTTCCGTTGCCACAACCAATGATCACTTGGCCTCCTAGCTGTGGTTTAGACCATGTTTTCCCAGGATTAGCCTCTGATACATTATCTTGCATATTCTGTATCACACTTCTGATTGCTGACTTCTCATTTTTTATCTTCATATCTCCCCCCCCCCCATTGCTTTATTACAATTCCCATCTTAAACTCTTCCATGGATGCTCCTGATGTGACACAAATTACCAGTCCTGCAAAACTGCACCTAGGTTTTCCTGGATAATAGTAATTCTAATTAGAGCATGACATTGTGTGCAGAATAGCCAGGAGATCCGAGGATTGACCGGCAGTCACAAGTTCTAGCTCTTAGTGTTGTGCTAGTGGCGAGCTAGACTTGTTTTTAGGGGCTGAGTGAGAACTGTGACTGGCCCAAGGTCACCCAGCTGGTTTCATGTGGAGACGTGAGGAATTGAGCCTGGTTCTCCAGATTAGAGTCTACCGCACTTTACCACTATACCAAACTGGCTCTTCCTGGATATTTACTTCACTGGATGCCCTTATTAGGCTAAATGCAGCAATTGCTGCCACAACCACTACAACTTCCCATTAAGTTGACAGTTGGAACTGGATGGCCAAGCCTCCTACATGTGCTCCATTTCCCCAGTAAATATCTGTAAAAATACAAAGTTTTTGTCTTCTGAACATGTTCAGTATGCATGATTATTGGGTGGAGGCCAATGGACTCCTTCCGTCAGACATCTGTCATCTTATTATTCAGCACTTTCCACTGCCTCTACTGGAACTAATGAATCATTCTCTTCTTACTCCATAATTGACTCACCATGGCCTTTAGTTCTCTACTGCTAGACCCTTCAACCAATTAAGCTTTCTATTTCTCAGCCCCTCATTCATTGGTTCTAAGCTAAAGGTCAACAAAAATGGTTAAATAATCCACCAACTGAACAATCATTTATTTATTATTTCAATTTATATACTCCTCCACAAAGTGGGGATCAGAGTGGTTCACAGCAATATTAAAACAGAGATAATAAATATAGTTAAAACAGTATAAAATACAGCATATAAAAACAGAGATAATTACAACTGATAGTGGTGGATCCAGCATTAAGCCCCCAAAATACACTTAACTGGGAAAAGCCTGATGGAAAAGCTCAGCCTAGGGATGTTCTGCAGGGCCTGCATTTCAACTGAGAGGGCATTCCACTAGGACAGGGCTATAAACTGAAAAGGCCCTTGGCTTGGTGGACGCCAAGTGTGCGACTCAAGGGCACAGCACCATCAGTAGGCTGTGAGATTATACCGCAGCTGCCAAGGGCGGGTCATAAGGGGAGAAGCGGCCCCTCAGGTATGATAGGCCCAGACTGTTTAGGGCTTTAAAAGTCAAAAACAGGATCTTGAATTTGATCCAGAAACCAATAGGCAGCAAATGCAGCTGCTTCAAGACAGGCTGTAAATATGAAAACCAAGATGTTCTGGTCAGAAGACCGGCAGCTGCATTTTGGACAACCTGAAGTCTCTGAAGCTCCTCCTACGGCAGCTGTGCATAGAGCGAATTGTAATAGTCTATTCTGGAGGTGCCTGTGGCATGAATCACTATGGTCAGGTCCAGCTGCGACAGATAGGGGGCCAGCTGATGGGCCTGGAGTAGATAGGAAAAAAAAGCTTGCCCTGCAACTGTCAGCACCTGCTTGTCCAAAGTAAGAAAGGTATCCAGCCCGATCCCCAGACTCTTCACAGAGTTCACTAATGAGAGCTGGACCCCAACCAGAGCCGGAAGCTGCAAACCCCACACATGGCTTCAGTCTTGGATGGATTATGTTTCAACCAGCTCTGCCTCAACCACTTAGCCACGGCATCCAGGCACTGGGTAAGAGAAGAGAGACCCACTTCTGGCTGTTTATCCCACAGGAGGGAGCTGGGTGTCATCAGCATACTAGTGGCCACCAAACCCAAACCTCCTGGAGAGCTCCATTCAAGGGTGAATATAGATGTTAAATGACATCAGGGACAGGACCAATCCATGGGGTACCCCACAGACCAAGGGCCACCCAGAAGATTCCCTGCCCCCAAAGAACACCCTCTGACTGAGTTCCTGGAGAAATGAGGAAAACCAAGATAAGGCTATGCCACGAATCTTTGGGAGGCCAAAAGTGGACCAAAATTGATTGGTCCACCATATCAAATGCTGCGGAAAGATCCAAAAAGATCAGAAGTGCTGAACTGTCTCAATCCAACTGCAGTCAGAGGTTGTCCAGAAGAGCTACAAGAGCTCCCTCTGTCCTAAAACCAGGTCTAAAGCCGGACTGAAATTGAGTGTAGAAGTCTCATCCAAAAAGACCTGAAGCTGTTCAGCAACTACTCTCTCAATCACCTTTCCCAGAAATGGTAAATTTAACACTGGGAGGTAATTGGCTAGTTCCTTTTTATCTAAGGAAGGATTTTTCAACAATGGTCTAACTATAGCCTCCTTTAAGGAACTCAGGAAGAAACCCGGAGAGAGAGACAAATTAATGATCACTCTCAGGGGGCATTGATCCAAAAAGCAAGTTGTTGCTCTCAAAGCATTTAGGAGCCTTTCCACTCCCAACATTGAGAGCTATTGTCCCCCACAGAAAGAAATAGATTGAGCAGGTCTTGAAACGTACATCTGGAATTTAATTATGGAGCATCCTACTGCATATTTGATAGTTGGGGGAGATTTTAATGCTAGGATAGGTCCAAATAACGACTTTCTCTATGAAAGATATAATACCTGTCCCCCAGAGGAGCAAGTACCTTCCCCCCCACTTGTGAGATGTTCAAAAGATCAAAAGTTTAATTCTGCTGGTTATGGTTTTTTGCAAATGGTAAATGGCATTAATTGTCATATTTTAAATGGTTCATAGCCTACAGATTATCCAGCTGAATTTACCTATTGCTCTGGTGAGAGGAGGCGTGTCATAGACTATATTATTGTCTCAGGAAATGTGTTAAATCAGGTTGAACTATTTGAAGTCTCCTCGTATTTAGAGAGTGATCACTTCCCTACTATTCTGAGATTTGTGGCACCGAACTGTGATCCCCGAATCATAGATTTACATCTGCAGGAGAATGAGGAAGGAAATGAGTATTATAGGGTACCTTGGAATGAAAGGAGAGAGAAAGAAATTGCAGAGCTTTTGAGTATGCCATAATATTTTATAATTTTATTGCTCCCTTATCTGTACTTATCTGTCTTCTATTATACAGGTCTATGACCGTAATAAATGCTTGTTGTTGTTGAGAGCTGGCTGAACTGGTCAAGAAAAGGACCAGATAAAGCCAACAGAGCCTCCATATTACTAATTGCTTTTAAAGTGGAGGCGAGGTCATGGTGTAACTTCAAGACTTTATCTGAAAAAAAGTTCTCAAATAAGTAACAGCTAAGAGCCAAATCACTAATATTTTGGGACTCTCCCCTTGGGGAACTCAGTTGCTGCAACACCCTCAATAACTGTGCTGGATGTGAGCTAGCAAACCTGATGGAGGCAGAAAAAAAGCCTCCTTAGTGGTCTTCACCACCATTTCAGAGGTGCTCAATTGGGCTCTATAAAGTGTTCTTGTGGCTTTGTCACAAGTTCACTGCCAAGATCACTCTAGCCAACTGAGC
>NW_015160343.1:0-7825 GCF_001447785.1 Gekko japonicus
GATGTAAAGAACAATTTGCTTTGCTTTGAAAACTATTAGAATAAGTTAAAAGGGAACAGTTATGGACATATAAGGATAGTAATGGAATATAAGTTACCTATGAACATGCAATAATATGAATGAAACAAGTAATGATTTAAGATATGAGCTGGTGGTGGGAGCGCTGTGGGAAGCCTACAAAAGGGGGGGAGTATAAGAGGAAAAGGATATAAGCGGAAGTTGACGTAAATGAAATGTTTATTATCCAAATAAAAATGTGTTTTAAAAAAAAAAAGGAAAGGAGATTGTAAACCGTTCTGAGACTCCTTTGGGTAGTGAAGGGTGGGCTATAAATCCAATCTCTTCTCTTCTTCTTCTAGGCAGAAACTACAAAAAATCCCGCCTCAGTGGTGGAAACGGATCTGCAGGTTCAGACGGCCAATCTGTTTTGTTTGCGCTCCCCCACGTTCAGACATCCGGCCATGCACAATGAATGCGCGGGGAAACGCTGTTACCTTCCCACTGCAATTTCTTGTTTTCGAACGGCTAGGTTGGCAGGAGCTGGAACTAGAGACGGGAGCTCACTTTGTCATGCGGCACACTCGGGTCTCAAACTGCTGAACTACCGACCTTCCACAGCCTGCAGTTCAGCGTCTCAACCACTTGAGCCACCGCAGCTCCTTTTCCAAAAAATTTGGGGGCCTTTAAAAAGACATTACAAAGCTGGAAAAAATACAGAGGAGGGCAACCAAGATGATTTGGGTAGTCGGAGCACCTTCCCTATGAGGAAAGGCTGGAGTCACCGGGACTTGGGGCTTGGGGATCAAAACTCGATGAACAATAGATGAGAAGGCCCACTCCATTTTTCCCTGGAAGAGTTCCATTTATCCACAAATAAAATCTGAGACCTACCGAGTTCCTTGGAGAATTATGGGGGCATGGAATGGGGGTACCACATCTCTCTCCGCTTGTTAGGCTCTGAACCACATCCCATTGTGATCACCACAATAGGAGCCATTCGTGTATTAACAAGGTAGTAAGGTTTTCCTCCCTCCTGCTCCGGATCGGTTTCCCCAAAGTCGGTCTGCGACTGGGACCACCCAAGTGGTCCGGAACAGTGAGCGTATGCAAGCAAAGAGTGACTGGAGCGAAATAGAGGAGTTCTGGAAAGACTTTGGAAAATACAAAAAATAATACCCTTATTATTTTAATCTGTTTTGGGGTAGCCGCCAGCTAGACAGAATTGGAAGGGTCGCTCGATTGGAAGGGTTTGCTGGATTGAGAGAAGGATTAAGTGGTTTGTACCGGGAAAGCTAAAACAACTCTGGGGTGCACCTACTGGGCTGGATTGCCACGGCGAATCTGCAGTGCTGTGGAGTAACTCTTTTACATTTTGATCTTGGCGGTCAGGATGGTCGCACCTGAACATGCAGGAAGCAGCCTTATACTGAATCAGACCAGCAATCCATCAAGGTCAATACTGTCTTCTCCAGGGGTGTCAAACATGCAGCCCGGGGGCCAAATCAGGCCCGCAGTGGAATTGGATGTCTTCTGCTGCTTCTTCCAGTTCTGCTGCTGCTGCATCATCGTAGGTTTGCAGCTTACAGATGCACACCTGAACAGCATGCTCAAGATTGCAACAGCACAGACATTTTGATGCAATAATTCAGAGCAAAAGGTGTCAGTTGTCAGACACAGTTAAATAAACAAAATATTGCAAGAGTGCTACTGTTTTAAGGATGTTTTTATTTTAAGTAAAAAAAAAAACCTTTTGTGTTTGTGTCCTTTATAAAGTTTATATCTCCGCTACCTGGCATCACATTTTATGACACACCCGGCCCGGCCCAACAAGGTCTCATTTAAGTCAGATCCGGCCCTCATAACAAATGAGTTCGACACCCCTGGTCTACTCAGATTGACAGTGGCTCTCCAGGGTCTCTGGTAGAGGTCTTTTGCATCACCTACTGCCCGGGCCTTTTGAACAGGAGATGCTGGGGATTGAACCAGAGACCTTGTGCATGCAAAGCAGAGTCTCTTCCACTGAACCACCGCCCCCAGGACCCTTTCGTGGGATGCTTATTTTCGTAAGAGGTTAGGGACTGCCCTGTTTTGTGCCACCCTCTCTTGCACCGTTATCACACTGGTGATTCCGTACAGGAATGTTGGCAGTGACATTTGAAAGTAAACTGCAGGCTGTTCTCTCAGTATCTGTATATCTAATTCCCAACATACCCCCTCCGTGCGAATATCTAAATCCGCATATCGGGGGCACTTGTGGGGCAGGGAGATTTTCCTGCACTTTTGGGGCAATCCCCAGAAGTGCAGAAAAATCTGAAAACTTGGAAAAATATGCAGGGGATATTTAAATCCCCCCAAAAAGTAAAAGAGCGTTCCCTGTGCAGGCGCAGAGAACTCTCTGAGAATGGCTTCGCTGCCGCCGCCAGGGAGGGATGGG
The DNA here is from genome assembly GCF_001447785.1 of Gekko japonicus. Lineage (NCBI taxonomy): Eukaryota > Metazoa > Chordata > Lepidosauria > Squamata > Gekkonidae > Gekko > Gekko japonicus. Next base: position 2,435 of record NW_015160343.1, read on the forward strand.
GAAAGGCTTGGCCAGCCAGTGGCTGTAAGATGCTCAGCCCTCGCCTCCGTCCGGGGGGAGGGAGAAAGTTTGGCGGGCCGAGCTCAGGCCCCGTCACCAGCGCTGCTGCTGGGTGGGAGGGGGGAGGGAGAACGCTTGGTGGGCTGGCCAGGTCTCACCGCCGCCGCCGTCACTGCCGGGGGGGGGAGGGAGAACGTTCGGTGGGCCGGCCAGGCCTTGCTGCTTCCACCACTGCTAGGGAAGGGAGGAGGGAGAAAGCTTGGTGGGCCCAACAGCTGGGAGTTCTGCGAGCCTCGCCATTGGTGCCAGGAGAAGGCTTGGCAGGCCCAGCGGGAGCCGCACTTGTTCCTCAGAATTCTCTAGGGTCTGGGGATCACATGGCACAAGAGAACAGACCCAGCATCCTTGCCTGTCATGATGCTTCCCACCTGCCAAAGAAAGGGCATTTGGAAATTCTGCCTCTTCACCAAAACACCTTGGGCCATGTGCGTATCCATGTGTGGTAAAGTGTGTTGCCTGGTCATAACTTTCTTTGTAGTTGAAGATAAGTCCTTCTGGAGTTATCCATCTGTAGGGGGTGGAGTTTCTACACTAAGTTCAGTGTTCAGTTGACAGTTGAGATTGGAAGATTCGCCATCTTTTAATATAAGTTGTACAACATGATTGACAGTTTTAATGGGGTTTTAATGTATTTTTATATATGTTGTTAGCCGACCTGAGCCTGCCGAATGGCGGGGAGGGCAGGATATAAATGTAAATATAAATAAATAAATATAAAATAAACAACTCATGCTGACCCTGTGATGTTCCACCGCATGGGGTTTTCAGGGCACGAAGCGGGTAGAGGCGGTTTGCCATTGCCTGCCTCTGCTTTTCAGGGCACGAAGCGGGTAGAGGTGGTTTTGCCATTGCCTGCCTCTGCACAGCAACCCTGGTTTCCCTTGGGGGTCTCCCATCCAAACGCTGACCAGTATAATCAGTATAGTGTCCAGATCATGCGAAGTGATGGTTTCACTTTACTCTGCTCTGGTTAGACCTCACCTAGAGTACTGTGTTCAGTTTTGGGCACCACAGTTTAAGAAGGCTATAGACAAGCTGGAACGTGTCCAGAGGAGGGCAATGAAAATGGTGAGGGGTCTGGAGACCAAGTCCTATGAGGAAAGGTTGAAGGAGCTGGGTATGTTTAGCCTGGAGAGGAGACGATTGAGAGGCGATATGATAACCATCTTCAAATACTTGAAGGGCTGTCCTATAGAGGATTCTGTGGAGTTGTTTGCTGTTGCCCCAGAAGGTCAGACCAGAACCACCAGTTGAAATTAAATCAAATGAGTTTTTGGCTAAATATTAGCTTTCACACCTATGTCAAGTCCAATTGTGCATATGATCGCAGCCTTAATCAAGGAACCCACGGGGCCCTCCGCTTCCAAGACCTGATCAAGGCTGTTAATGATACGATGTTTGAAAGGTCATTAATTCATAGGGACACCATACGTCAGAAGTGACTTGACGGCATTTACCACACACACACACACAAAGTGCTCCAAAATCTGGTGGGGAAACGTGGATAAATGGAAATTTCAAAACTATGCAATAAGACGGATTTCCATCTGCAACAGCCGAAGAAGAGCCTGTGTGACTTAGGGACAGGATAGCCACGATATTAAGTCATAACGTGCAGAAATAGCTCGCTTCCCTGCACACCCTTGCCTCTCTGACCTCGTGCAGCGATGGGTCTCTTTTTCAGCAGAGGCATTCCGTGCCAAAGGATTCCAGCCATGAGCAGAATGGTACTATACGCATAACTCCTCTAGAAAGCAGATGACCGTCTGTGAGTGGCCACTGAGTATCGCTAGAAGGTGAGTCAGGATCTATAAAGAGACCGGATTTGAGAAGAAAAGAGAAAGGGCTGGACTTGGGTAACCTCGAGAGGACATCCAAAAGAATGGGTATCAAGGACAAGCTCTCCTCGACTCTTGGAGGTGCCCCAAGAGTTGTCTATGGGCATGAGGACACCCGTTGGCAAACGGACCCACCGCGGGGGCAGGGGGAATGACTCTCCTCCTGGGAGATTTATTTTTAAACGACAAAAGTCTACTTGACGCGAAGGGCATCCAGTTGGGAGGATCAGGCTTCCCGAGTTCTGAGAACTTGCCCCGGCGGGTGCAGATAGGGATTTCGAGACAAAAATGGTCGTGAACTTGGGCTCGTTGAAGAATGAATGAAGTCATCCTTCGTCGCCCCGGCTTATACCAAGGATGGTATTTGCACATGCCATCGGAATGAGTGGCGGGATTTCTGCTCGGGCATTCCTCTGTTTATGGCCTTGTTAAGGGTCAGCGGGAGGCCAAACGATTTGGGGATGCTATAAAATGGAGCATGCTTCCGTATGGGACAACTGCAACAGAGCTGGGGGAATAGCTGTCCGGGCCAGTTCTCGTAACTGGGACTCGCTTGCAAAGGTTCAAAATGGAGCCCGAGCGACATCCAGGAAGCTCTTGGTTCAAATCTGGCCTTTACGATGAATGCATTAGGTGCACGTTCCTCCTCCGCTTCGATCCCCCTTCTGTGGTATGGATACCGATATGAGCCTACCTTTGTATTAGTGCCCTCTTTCATCACTCTAACTGAACTCGGACAAAACTTACACATATTGCATAAATAAACATCTGGAGCAGAGGTCTGTGAGTGGCTATTAGCCACAAGGTACAGGTGGAACACCATGTCTGGGGCAAGTGATGCTCTGTGTTCTTGGTGTTTGGGGGGCCACAGTGGGAGGGCTTCTGGAGTTCTGGCCCCACTGCTGGACCTCCTGATGGCACCAGAGTTTTGGCCACTGTGTGACACAGAGTGTTGGACTGGATGGGCAACTGGCCTGATCCAGCACAGCTTCTCTTATGTTCTTATGTTCATCTGGAGTATATTTCTACCCCAAGCCAAATTCTAGTGTATCTTTGGGTGCAATATTCATTTAAAAAAACCCATAAATGTTTGGGGTACAGAAGTCATAAGAACATAAGAGAAGCCAATGTTGGATCAGGCCAGTGGCCCATCCAGTCCAACACTGTCACACAGTGGCCAGAAATACCAGGGGCCATCAAGAGGTCCAGCAGTGGGGCCAGGACACTAGAAGCCCTCCCACTGTTGCCCCTCCCCCGAGCACCAAGAATACAGAGCATCTCTTGCCCCAGACTGAGAGTTCCTATCTATACCTTGTGGCTCATAGCCACGGATGGACCTCTGCTGTATTTCATGGGACAAAATATCCAGAGCTTCAAAGCACACTTGGCAAAACATTTCTTTTGCATAGATTCACCTCTCCTCTTCTGCATTTTTGAATAACGCTCACCTGTATAGTTCTTTTACAAAGCAATAGATAGGTATAAATAGATATAGATGCCCTGACCTGGATAGCACCCCCCTCCCCCCCGGCTTACCCAGTCTTGTCAGATCCCGGAAGCTAAGCAGGGTCGACACTGGCTAGTATTTGGATGGGAGACCTCCAAGGAATAACAAGGTCATACTCAGAGGCAGGCCATGGCAGACCACCTCTGAACGTCTCTTGCCTTGAAAATCCCATGGGCTTCCCCGAGTCAGATGTGATTGACGGCACTTTGCATTGTAGATATCGATACAGATCTGAAACAACAAAAACTGTGCTTGGATATGGGTATTATTCCTATGGCCTTGGGGTATTCCGGGTAGTCTGGTCGCCTTGATCTGGATGCTGGGTACCAGACAGACAAGTCCAGTTTTCAATGAAGAAGAAGAAGAGATTGGATTTATACCCCGCCCTTCACTACCCAAAGGAGTCTCAGACAGAACAAGTTTGGTGTGGTGGTTAGGGACGTGGTCTCTAATGTGGGAGAACCAGGTCTATTTTCCCACTCCTCCATATGCAGCTGATGGTGTGACCTCGGGTCAGTTACAAGTCCTGAGTCAGATGTGATGGACGGCACTTTGCACTGTAGATATAGATACAGATCACTGAAACAACAAAAACTGAGCTTGGATACGGGTATTTTTCCTATGGCCTTGGGGTATTCCTGGTAGTCTGGTCACCTTGATTTGGATGCTGGGTACCAGACAGACAAGTCCAGTTTTCACTACTCAAAGGAGTCTCAGAGAGAACAAGTTTCGTGTGGTGGTTAGGGGCGTGGACTCTAATGTGGGAGAACCAGGTCTATTTCCCCACTCCTCCACGTGCAGCTGATGGTGTGACCTTGGGTCACTTACAAGTTCTGTCAGAGCTGTTCTTTCAAGGGCAGTCCTCGAAAGAGCTCTCTCAGCCCCACCTACCTCACAGGGTGTCTGTTGTGGGGAGGTGAAGTGAAAGGAGTTTGTAAGCCGCTCTGAGACACCTTTGGGTAGTGAAGGGCGGGGTAGAAATCCAATCTCTTCTTCTTCGACGCTCCCCGGCAACTCCGAGGTGGGCGGGCCGGGGGGGGGCCCTGGAAGGATCGGGGAGGCATTTAAATGGGAACCCGGGCAAGCCAAGGGAAGGCATGGGGGGGTGGCCTAATACGCTAGTGAGCTGTGCTGTTTGGGGTGTGTGGCCTAAAATGCTAATGAGTTTCTGCTGTTGGGTGTGGCCTATTATGCTAATGAGTTCCTGCTGGGCTTTTTCTACCAAAAGAAAAAGCCCTGACAGTACTGTTATATGTGTGAGTGTAAAGTGCTGTCAAGTCACTGGCTTATTGGGCGCTATGAATTAGTGACCTCCGAAACGTCCCATTGTGAACAGTCTTGCTCAGGTCTTGCAAACCGAGAGCCCTCCTGGCTTCCTTGACAGAGTCGATCTATCTCTTGCTGGGTCATTCTCTTTTCCTGCGGCCTTCGACTTTTCCTGGCATGATTGTCTTTCCCACTGACTCCCGTCTTCTCATAATGTGACCAAAGTATGGTACCCTCAGTTTAGTCATTTGAGCTTCTAGGCATGATTTGTCGTGGACCCAAAGAAAAGAGGGGGGAGGGGGAAACTAAAACAACCAAGCAAAAACCTCCAAAGGACGTTTAGAAACCTTATTGAGGGCCAAAAGTTAAAAACATAAATAATAATAATAAGAGGAGATTGGATTTATATCCCGCCCTTCACTATCCAAGGGAGTCTCAAACTCCTTTCCCTCCCCCTCCCCACAACAGACACCCTGTGAGGTAGAAGAAGAAGAAGAAGAGACTGGATTTATATCCCACCCTTCACTACCCAAAGGCGTCTCAGAGCGGCTTACAAACTCCTTTCCCTTCCCCTCCCCACCACAGACACCCTGTGAGGTAAAAGAAGAAGAAGAAGAGATTGGATTTATACCCCGCCCTTCACTCGGAGTCTCAGAGCGGCTTCCAAACTCCTTTCCCTTCCCCTCCCCACAACAGACACCCTGTGAGGTAGGTGGGGCT
>NW_015160343.1:8262-14596 GCF_001447785.1 Gekko japonicus
GAGAGAGCTCTGACAGAAACTGCTCTTTTTCGGGAACAGCTCTGACAGAACTATGGCTTGCCCAAGGTCATCTAGCAGGTGCAAGTGGAGGAGTGGGGAGTCAAACCCGGTTCTCCCAGATTAGAGTCCGCGCACTTAACCACTATGCCAATAAGTATAGGCAAAATAGTGTTTATTTCAAAGACATATGAAAACCTTGTAGGGGCCCCAATAAAGCCTCATAAAAATGTCAAAAGTGACAAATGCACCAAAAAAGAACAGTGTAAGACCGGAAGCATTTCGGCCCACGAGAGCCTTCTTCAGAGTTCAAATAGTACAAAATACACCAAGCAACAAAGTCCCTGTAACACATGTAAGGCAATTAACAATGAATAATACAGGACCAAAACTGGAATGTTCCAATATGGAGTTGAGTGACACACCAAAAGATTTCTATACGCGGCCACACATATATCTGGCCTTGTGTCAGAAGTAGTTGTATATACTGGAAATAATATCAGTACCAATATGTCCTTTCCAGTTTAGGTCCTAAGAGTGCAATTAAAATTGCCTTATCAGGGACAACGTGAAGTCAATATGTTTTTAACTTTTGGCCCTCGATATTTATGGTTTCATTTTAACTTTTGGCCCTCCATAAATTTTCTAAACTTCCTTAGGAGGTTTTTGCTTGGATGATTCATTGTGGAACCCACTGATTTGTCTTTTGGGAGGGCCACAGGATCCGTAAAACTCTCCCCCAGAACCGCATTTCAAACGCTGACCGTTTGAAGAGATCCCCGCAGAAGATTCCTGGGTCCGTAGTGGAGATCTGCCACTCAGACTGGGGAAGCCAAGCGATCTGCCTTCTCCATGCTTGTTTTGGCACCAATGCGCTGCTGTCAGGAGCCAGTCCAGCCTTTGCCACAGAGACCCCAGCTCCAGACGGAGTTATGCCATTGCTTAAACCTCCGAGCACGCCTCTCCTTTACATAACGCCATTCCTCGTGGGGATAATGGGCCAAAAGGTCGTCGGCTTGTTTTCATCACCTGCCACGGGGCTTCGCTGCAGTCAGAATTGCGCATGCTGGGCATTCCATGGAGACAGCCTCTGACGGTCGGCAGGCGGGGCATGCTGATTCTTCCCATTGCTCGCATCACGAAAAGCGCTTACCTGCTCCCATAGTTATTCTGCAGTGCGCCACCCGACGAGCGTATGGATTTCTAGGTACTGGCTTTTCGTTTGCTTCCTATTCTGGAGGTGTTCTCTAGCCTGGCGATCTTTCGGAGAGGTTGGTCCAGAGGTCCTTCAAGGGTATCACGAGCCCAAATGCCTGGCTTGAAACATGGTTGCATAATGATGACTATCCGTGCGAGAACTGGGATGGATCCAGGTAGGGAGAGGAGGGAAAGGCCGACGGGGATACGATTCAAGATATCCTCAAAGTAGGTCCAAGGCTGGTTATGGTTGGCTGGAACCATCTTGGCACCTGCATTCAGAGCTGGAACAATTACTGCGCTTATGTAGGTACAGGCTTTTCGTTTGCTTCCTATTCTGGAGGTGTTCTCTAGCTTGGTGATCTTTCAGAGATCCTTCAAGGGTATCATGAGCCCAGATGACTGGCGTGAAAAATGGTTGTATAGTGAGGAATATCCATGCAAGAACCAAAATTAATCCAGGTAGGGAGCAGATGAAAGGGCCTATAGGGATAAGGAAGAAGAAGAAGAGGAGGAGGAGGATGGCAACCCACCAGTCTCCCCAGCCTTGGAAGAAGAAGAAGAGGAGGAGGAGGAGGAGATTGGTTTTACGCCCTGCCCTTCACTTCCTAGAGGAGTCTCAGAGCGGCTTACAAACTCCTTTCCCTTCCCCTTTCCACAACAGACACTCTGTGAGGTAGGAGGGGCTGAGAGAGCTCTTTCAAGAACTACCCTTGAGAGAACAGCTCTGAAAGAACTTGTGACTGACCCAAGGTCACACCAGCAGCTGTATATGGAGGAGTGGGGAAATAGGCCTGGTTCTCCCAGATTAAAGTCTGCACCCATACCAAATGGGCTCTTAGCTTAACTGTGCATCATTTTTCATGTCTGCAATATAGTTTCTGAAATGAAGATTTCAGTCATGTCCCACATACCACATGCATGTTGTTGCAACAGGTTTAACCATGCATCATGTCTTTGAATATGCATGTTTCTCCAGTGTTGATTTCCATCACATACACACGTCTTGCATGTATTACTGCAATTGGCTTAACTGCGCATCGTGTTCCTCACCAACACTTCTGTATGACTGTGCATGTCATGATTATCCTCTATAGCTGGCTTAATTGAAGCCCACTTGTGGGATAGGGTGGGGGATCTATTGAAATGATGATGATGATGATGATGATGATGATGATGATGATGATGATGATGATTTTGCATCACCTTGAATCCAGGGGCACCTTTAAGACCAACAACTTTAATTCTAGGTATAAGCTTTTGTGTGTATGCAGACTTCTTCAGATACATTGAAATGGAAGTTACCAGTCCATACATATAGGTAGAGGGTGGACAGCAATTCATACAACATAATGAAGATGTTTAATAGATGCAAGGACCGAATGGGAATTGCTGCCCACCTTCTACCTACAGTATTTTCTGGTGTATAAGACTACTTTTTAACCTAGGAAAATCTTCTCAGAAATGGGGGGTCGTCTTATACGCCGGTAAATACGGTACTCTGGTTTTTCTATCACTTTCAGTAGTACATGCTGCGCTTTGAGCGTAGCAAACAACCGAAAAACAAAACAAGTATATCCCAAACTCTAGATTTTAACTGGAAAAGTTGGGGGTCGTCTTATACGCCCAGTCGTCTTATGGACTGGTAACTTCCATTTCAATGCATCTGAAGAAGTGTGCATGCACCCAGAAGCTTATACCTTGAATAAAACTCTGTTGGTCTTAAAGGTGCCAACTGGACTCACCCTTCAGGCCAGCACGGCTACCCACCTGAATCTATGTGCCTCCGCTTGTACAGGCAGTGACTACTTTTCATCTGTTGCAAATTCAGCGAGCTTCTTCTCATACCTCCTTAAAACACTTGCCCGGCATATTTAACTGAAGCGCCAAATACGTGGATTTTGCTCTGAAATTTCCCCATGCCGCCTTTGAACGCCAACCTCCCAGTTTTTCGTTTTCCTTTTTGTCAGCTGAGAAAAGGTTCTATTCCACATGATGAGCTTTTCTCTCAATAGCACCTTAAAGACTAACAAAAATCGTGGTAGTGTATGAGCTTTCGTGAGTCACTGCTCACTTCTAAGTAAGATGTCCGAAGAAGTGAGCAGTGACTCGTGAAAGCCCCTCCCCTGCCACAAATTTCGTTAGTCTTTGAGGTGCTACTGGACTCGTACTCTATTCGACTGCTACACACAGAACAACACAGCTACCCATCTTCATTTTTCTCTCCAGGTTCTATCTAGTGAAGTGGGCTGCAGTCAATAGCTTGTAGCCACCAGCCATCAAAAGCCATCACTCATTTAAAGGTAAGGTTCCCTTGCTTGAAAGCCAGTCGAGTCCGACTCTAGGGTTGCGGTGCTCATCTCCGTTTCCAAGCCAAAGAGCCAGCGCTGTCCGAAGACGTTTCCGTGGTCATGTGGCTGGCATGACTAAACACCAAGGCGCACGGAACGCTGTTACCTTCCTACCGAAGTGGTCCCTATTTATCTACTTGCAATTTCTTGCTTTCAAATTGCTAGGTTGGCAGGAGCTGGACCTAGAGACGGGAGCTCACTCTGTCATGCGGCACACTCGGGTCTCGAACTGCTGAACTACTGACCTTCCACAGCCTGCAGTTCAGCGTCTTAACCACTTGAGCCACCGCAGCTCCTATCACTCATTTAAGCAATAGCAATTGCATATAGACTTATTTTTAGACATTAGGAAATCCTTTATAGCAACTTATGTGTTTCTCTGTTTCTCGCCAGCCTTGAAAGTCCCTTGCTGGGCCGCCATATGTTGACCGTGACTCAACAACACCTTCCCCCACATACAAGGGGCAAAGATTTCTCCCAAGGAAGCTGGCAACCCTAAGAATAACTATCAAGGCCCTGAGAGGCATTAGAGTTTCAAAAAGAGAGCAAAAGACATGTCACCATTGGCGTCTGCTCCTGAGGGGTAAATTAGAATCCCCCCCTCTGCTGCAATGTTTACTGGATCACATCAGGCCAGGTATTCTCTCTTGGCCTAACCTACCTGACAGGTTTGTTTTGAGCACAACCATGAGTCTGAGCCTGTGCTTCTTGGAAGAAGGATGGGGTATAGGGCAATGTTCCCTCTAAGCGGTGGAGTCTTGTGAGCAAAAATTCTACTTTGTGAGCTACTGGCATTAAAGTTGTGAGCGAGCGATTTGGCTACTGCATAAATTAGTTTGCTCTGGAGCCATCCTCCCTGAGCTGAGATGAAAATTTATTTATTTATTTATTTATTTTTGGGTTTATATCCCGCCCTCCCCGAAGGCTCAGGGCGGCTAACAACGAGGCACAAGTGCCAGAGTTAAAACAGATAAAACAGTCTAAAACCATAAAACAATACAGTACAACAGCAAAGTGTCAGTGCAAGATGGGGTAGAACTTCCTCAAATGGCATTGGTCCCACAACTTGTCAGCACCCTCTCCTTCCAGGGTCACCTCGCGCCCAGATGGAACCACATATTAGTGGTAGTGGTGCGATGCTGCAAACATATCGGTGGTGGAATTGAAGTGGCGGCGGCTCCCACTCAAAAGCCTGGCGGAAGAGCTCCTGTGGAACTGAAAAAATGTGTGAGCTGTAGGCTAGAAACCTGTGAGCTAGCTCATACTAACTCAGCTTAGAGGGAACACTGGTATAGGGGGATAGACGCTGCCACCACTCCTGTGAGCAGAGGACCGCTATAATAACTCCCTGTGTTTGAGGGACGGCCTCATTAATACCCTCTCATCTCCAGCAGAGGGCCTTTCCCTCCTACTGAGGACTGGCAGGAGCTGCCGTCCGTCAAAATATTATGAAGTCTTCTTCAGACCACACACTTCCCTGAAACGTGGAAAAATGACTTTGCTTTCAGGAGGGGGGGGGAGAGTTCTTTTCAAAAAAATCATCGTAATAAACACCTGCTGGCTGAGAAGGTTCTCAGTTCAGTGGGGGAGTTTTGCATCCAAGAGAGGAAACACCTGTATGGGTTTCCTGAAGGCTTTCAGGCCCACTAGGTGGCCAAATGGAGATGACTCCAGGGAGGGCGCACAAGGACACGGCGACTTAGCGACAGGACTTGGCTCGGCCTCCAGACTCTCCGTTGCTCCTCTGCTGTTAACCACACGTGGCGTCTGGGTGCGTGCCACAAACGGCAACATCCATTTTGCATTAGGTCACTGAGCCAGGGCTTTTTTGGTAGAAGAAGCCCAGCAGGAACTCATTAGCATAATAGGCCACACCCAACAGCAGAAACGCATTAGTACATTAGGCAACACCGTGACAGCTCAGCTCATTATCATATTAGGCCACACCTCCATGCCTTCCCTTGGCTTGCCTGGGTAAGCCGGCCCTTGGAAAGGCCGGAGAAGGCACAGGGAGGCCACCCGCCTTGGAGTCGCCGGGGGGAGGTCCGCTCTCCAGGCCTTCCCTCTGTAGCCACGCATGCAGAGGTTTTGGCTGTAGTGGGTGTGGCCAACTCTGAAGCCAGCCGGAACTCCGTCCCTGTGCGTTCCTGCCCCAAAATAGCCCTGGGTCCCTCCATGTTTTGTTATGGGCCACCTCTGTGGTGAAGTGACGCCTTACCTGCACAGACCTCTTTCTAAAGACTGGGGGTGAAAAGTGCACTCAAGTCACAACTGACTTAGGGAGACCCTGTAGAGTTTTCAAGGCAGGAGATGAACAGAGGTGGTTTGCCATGGCCTGCCTCCACGTAGCGACCCTGGAATTCCTTGGTGAGCTGTGCTATCCGTTGGCTTCATTTCATATCTTGTCGTTCAGCTAGAAAGATGGCAAATTAGTGATGGCAGCCAGCCAGCTGGGCAAGAGAATCGCTTCCTTCAGCCTCAGGACTATAGGAGCAATGGACTCCTAGAAATCTCTGAGAGATGCAGGGACTATCCGTTGGCTTCATTTCATATCTTGTCGTTCAGCTAGAAAGATGGCAAATTAGTGGTGGCAGCCAGCCAGCTGGGCAAGAGAATCGCTTCCTTCAGCCTCAGGACTATAGGAGCAATGGACTCCTAGAAATCTCTGAGAGATGCAGGGACCGGCCTACCCAGGGGTCATTTCGTAGAAAGAGAGCTGCAGGAGCTCATTAGCATAACTCATTAGCATAACTCATTAGCATAACTCATTAGCATAACTCATTAGCATA
>NW_015160343.1:14864-15545 GCF_001447785.1 Gekko japonicus
TGAGGGGAAAACAAAGAGTTTTCCCCTCAAATGGCGTGGCCCCGCCCCAGCGTGCGACGTCACTTCCGGTGACGCTCCGCGGCGCGTCCCGAACCAACTCCCGGAGAAGCAGGACGCTCCCCCGACGACAGCCTTTTTGGATTTGGCAACCCTAAGCCTGTAGGTAATCTGTAAGCAGCCTGTATATAATCTATCTCAAATGCCAAAACTATCAGTTTGGTGTCATGGTTAAGTGCGCGGACTCTAATCTGGGAGAACTAGGTTTGATTACCCACTCCTCCACTTGCAGCTGCTGGTGTGACCTTCGGCAAACCACAGTTCTGTCCAGGGCTCTTTTTGTAGAAAAAGCCCAGCAGGAACTCATTGGCATATTAGGCCACACCCAACAGCAGAAACACATTAGCATATTAGGCCACATCCCTGACAGCACATCACATTAGCATATTAGGCCACACCCCACATGTTACCAGAAGTGTGGTCATCCAACCACACTCACCTTTTGCTTCTTATTCTGTTTACCTTGTTTGTTGTCAAAACCCAGGGCTTTTTTTGGAGCAGGAACTCCTTTGCATGTTAGGCCACACACCCCTAATGTAGCCAATCCTCATGAGTGTCTGCTGTTGGGTGTGTCCTGTTATGCTAATGAGTTCCTGCTGGGCGTGGCCAACTCGGGAGCCAGCC
>NW_015160343.1:15758-19875 GCF_001447785.1 Gekko japonicus
GCACATCTCCTCCTCCTCCTCTCCTCCTCCTCCTCCTCCTCTCCTCCTCCTCCTCTTCTTCTTCTTCCCCTATTCATAGCCTTGCCAACCTTCAGGTAGGGCTTGGAAATCTCCCAGAATTCCAGTCTACAGAGATCCGTTCCCCTGGAGGAAATGGCACTGAAGTGCCCTCTGCCCTCCCCGGGATCCACTGCCAAATCTCCGAGAATTTTCCGACATGGAGTTGGCAACCTTTTGGGCTAGGGTTGCCAGCTTTGGGTTAGGAAACACCTGAAGGTTTTGGGGGCGGAGCCTGCGTAGGGCGGGGTTTGGGGAGGGGAGGGACCTCAGCTGGGCATAATGCCGTAGAGCCCTCCTTCCAGAGCAGCCATTTTCTCCAGGGGAACTGATCTCTGTAGCCTAGAGCTCAATTGTAACAGCAGGAGTTCTCCAGGTACCGCCTGGAGTTTGGCAGCCCCACAACAGGCCATTCCTGAGGTGCGAGAGGGGCTGAGCCAAGCCCCTTAGCGTCCCAATTTCTAGTCGAAGTTGTGCTGAGGAGAAGCCCGTCTGGTTTCCAGTCACGTTTAATGCGCAAGCACATATTTCAAGGCAAGGAAGTCTTCCGAAATATACGATGGAATTTGTTCTGGGTGGTCCTTAATTTCCAGCTCACACGTCCCTCCTCCCCCCCTTCCCCCCCGAAAAAAAAAAGCCTCTACGGTTTTCCATGTTCAATAAAATATTAATTATCCCTCCTAAAAAACAGAGGCTCTGCATACCAGGCTAGTAGCGCTTGGAAGCTGACTTTGGCATCCTTCGGAGAGCGCTGCTCGGGCCCGGCGGAGAGGCTGGCGTTCGCTGCCGTTTTCATAAAACGAAATGCGAGTGAAAAGTTCAAATATTAGACTTTCCTGTGGAGACGGTTTCGGGAGGCTGGGGCCGGGGGGGGGGGAGGACCACACGGGCCCAATACAAACAGCCGCCCAGTGGTAAGTTCATGTTTCTGTCTCGTCTGTGGTAAACGCTTGTGAGGGCATCGTCTTGAATGAATAAAACCTCAGGGGCAGAGTGAGAAGGGGAGAAGGAATCCGAAAGTTTTGCCGGTATGTAGGCCATTGGGTTTAGCAATTTCAAGGTGAGAGAAAATCTCTCTCTCTCTCTCTCTCTCTCTCTCTCTCTCTCTCTCTCTCTCTCCACCCTTTTGGATTTTGCTCTTAGTTTTAAGGCATTATAACAGATTTTAGATTCAGTCAGAGTGTAAACTGAGGTTTACATCTACTTCAAAAAAAAATGGAGCATGACTAGAAAAAGAGTCTTTTTTTAAACGCCAAGCTTGGAATCTTGGGCCTCCCAAGAGATTGGATTTATACCCTGCCCTTCACTACCCAAAGGAGTCTCAGAGTGGCTTCCAAACACCTTTCCCTTCCCCTCCCCACAACAGACACCCTGGGAGGTAAAAGAAGAAGAAGAGATTGGATTTATACCCTGCCCTTCACTACCCAAAGGAGTCTCAGAGTGGCTTACAAACTCCTTTCCCTTCCCCACCCCACAACAGACACCCTGTGAGGTAAAAGAAGAAGAAGAGATTGGATTTATACCCTGCCCTTCACTACCCAAAGGAGTCTCAGAGTGGCTTCCAAACACCTTTCCCTTCCCCTCCCCACAACAGACACCCTGGGAGGTAAAAGAAGAAGAAGAGATTGGATTTATACCCTGCCCTTCACTACCCAAAGGAGTCTCAGAGCGGCTTACAAACTCCTTTCCCTTCCCCTCCCCACAACAGACACCCTTGGAGGTAAAAGAAGAAGAAGAAGAGATTGGATTTATACCCCACCCTTCACTACCCGAAGGAGTCTCAGAGCGGCTTACAAACTCCGTTCCCTTCCCCTCCCCACAACAGACACCCTGTGAGGTAGGTGGGGCTGAGAGAGCTCTGACAGAAACTGCTCTTTTTCAAGAACAGCTGTGCCAGAACTATGGCTTGCCCAAGGTCATCCAGCCAGGTGCAAAGGGAGGAGCGGGGAACTAAACCCGGTTCTCCCAGTTCAGAGTCTGCGCAGTTAACCACTACACCAAACTAGTGTAGATGAAGAAGAAGAAGAAATGGATTTATACCCCGCCCTTTACTACCCGAAGGAGTCTCAGTGCAGCTTACAATCTCCTTTCCCTTCCCCTCCCCACAACAGCCACCCTGCGAGGTAAGTGGGGCTGAGAGAGTTCTCCGGAGAACTGCTCTTGAGAGAACAGCTCTGAGAGAACTTGTGACTGACCCAAGGTCACACCAGCTGGCTTCATGTGGAGGCCTGGGGAATCAAACCCAAGTCTCCCAGATTAGAGTTCGCGCTCTTAACCACTACACCAAACAGGCTCTGAAACTGACAGGTATCTCCAAGGCCTTGAAGGCTGCCATATATAGGTTGGGGTGTCTTTGGCTTGGTGAGCCACACATTGTGCAGATCTCCATGGCACCTGTGGATCGCTCGGGCACGTGCAGTAGGGTTCCCAGGCTGCGTCTGGAAACCAGAGGGGAGGTTGTGGGTGGGGACATGGGGGGCACCATATCATCTGCTCTGCTATGTCACTGGTAGGGAAAACTGGAAGCGACATAGGGTGGCTCTAGGAATTGCTTGAAACTCTATGGTAAAGGAAGCCATGGCCCCTCGGTTTGCAAGTCCCCAGCAAGGCTGTTAACAATAGAACGTTTTGGAGGTCATCGATCCATAGGTCTGCCAGAAGTCAGAAGTGACCGGACAGCACTTAACGCAAAGACTATGGTAAAACCATAGGCTAGAGCTGCTAAACTCCAGATGGTCTGGAGGTCTCCCAGAATTATAACTGATCTCCAGGGTACAGAGATCACTTCCCTTGGGGAAAATAGTTGCTCTGGAGGGTGGACTCTTATGGCAATATACCCCACTGCGGTCCCTCTAGGCTTCCCAAGTCCCCCCGGGGGGTGGGGAAACCCCCGCCCCAGAGGCCCGTTCCCCGCCCCCACCGGATTGGTCCCCAGGGGGAACTCCTCCCTGACGTGTGCGTCACTCGGAAGTGACGCGACCATGCCGGGCACACTGGGGGCGGGGCCACGGCCATCCAAGGGAAAACTCTATGGTTTTCCCTCTTATGGTCGTGCCCCCGGCCCCAGTGTGCCTGGCGTCGTCACGTCACTTCTGGGTGATGTGCATGCGACGCGCGCACGCGCAACTGACGCCGGCCGGGAGCCCCCTGCTCATGGTGAAAAACGACTTGGAAACCCTAGGTCCCTCCCCCCGGCTCCACTCACAAATCTCCAGTGATAGATAGGGACTCTGGGGCAAGTGATGCTCTGTCATCTTGGTGCTTAGGGGGGTCAACAGTGGGAGGGCTTCTAATGTCCTGGCCCCACTGGTGGACCTCCTGATGGCACCTGGTATTTCTGGCCACCGTGTGATACAGAGTGTTGGACTGGGTGGGCCTTTGGCCTGATCCAACATTGGCATCTCTTATGTTCTTATGATTTCCCAACTGTGGAGCTGGCGACCATATTCAGAAGTCAGAAAACAAATCTCCAGACCAGATGCAGCACATTTAGAGTGTCGTCTGGGTCGTTCCCCCTGAATTTCCATACTGGGAGATACGCCTGTGAATACCCGCTTGCAACGTTCCCTCGAAGCTGTGGGGTCTTGTGAGCAAAAATTCTATTCGGTGAGCCGCTGGCATGAAAGCTGTGAGTGAGCGATTGGGCTGCTGCATAAATCAGTTTGCTCTGGAGCCCTCCTTCCTGAGCGAAGGCAAAAATGTGTGAGCCAGAGGCTAAAAAGCTGTAAGCTAGCTCACACTAACTCAGCTGAGAGGGAACACAGCCCGCTTGTCGTTCCCATTTGAAAGACTGTTGATGCCCCACTAATAAAAGGGGTCTCTCCGACCACCTAATGCAAACTCCCTCCCCCCCTCCAACACACAGAGTGACTCCTGGAAAATATGGGCTACGCATTTGTAGTCGAATATCAGATTTCCTGGCTCTTCAATGCTGCCTGTTCCTTATCTTTAGATGAGGGAGATAGGGTCAAACGTCACCTTAGGCCCTAGACTCATTTCATCTCTCTTTTTAAAATGAGTTGCAGCTGCAGTTGGGGGTGGGGGTGAGGCTTCCAATTTG
>NW_015160343.1:21177-43645 GCF_001447785.1 Gekko japonicus
ACGGCTTCCTGACCCCAGGTCATGGCTGGAGATCGGCTGCCGTCACAACTGATCTCCAGGCGGCAGAGATCAGTTTGCATGCAGAAAATGGCTGCTTTGGAAGGTGGTAAAGGTTTCCCTTGCTCGAAAGCCAGTCGAATCCGACTCTAGGGTTGCGGTGCTCATCTCCGTTTCCAAGCCGAAGAGCCAGCGCTGTCCGAAGACATTTCCGTGCTCATGTGGCCAGCGTGACAACACTGAGGCACACGGAACGCTGTTCCCTTCCCACCAAAGCGGTACCTACTTATCTACTTGCAATGTCTTGCTTTCGAACTGCCAGGTTGGCAGGAGCTGGGGCCAGAGACGGGAGCTCACTCTGTCAAGCGGCACCAGGGTCTCGAACAGCCGAGCTACTGACCCATCTTAACCTCTGAGCCACCACAGCCCTCTTTGGAAGGTGGACTGTACGGCATTATAACCTATTGAAGACCCTCCCATGCCCAAGTCCCGCACTTTTCAGGCCACACACCCCAAATCTCCAGGTATTTCCCAACACAGAACAGGCAACCCTGAAACATCACCAAGGTTGTAGGATCCCAGTAGGGTGTAATCATTCTCCTCTTGGTAAACCATCCAGATAGCACAGCAGTCAATGGCTATCAAGGAGGGCTGCCACCCTCCAGGTGGGGATCCCCTGGACTGACAACTGAGCCCCAGACTACAGAGTTCAGTTCTCTCGGAGAAAATCAAGGCGCATGGAACACATATATATATGTTAAAACAACAAGATATGTTAAGACACAGAAAACTGAATTAAAAGAAGAAGAGAGAAGAGATTGGATTTATACCCCGCCCTTCACTACCCAAAGGAGTCTCAGAGCGGCTTAAAAACTCCTTTCCCTTCCCCTCCCCACCACAGACACCCTGTGAGGTAAAAGAAGAAGAAGAAGAGACTGGATTTATACCCCGCCCTTCACTACCCAAAGGTATCTCAGAGCGGCTTACAAACTCCTTTCCCTTCCCCTCCCCACCACAGACACCCTGTGAGGTAGAAGAAGAAGAAGAAGAGATTGGATTTATACCCCGCCCTTCACTACCCAAAGGTGTCTCAGAGCGGCTTACAAACTCCTTTCCCTTCCCCTCCCCACCACAGACACCCTGTGAGGTAAAAGAAGAAGAAGAAGATATTGGATTTATACCCCACCCTTCACTACCCAAAGGAGTCCCAAAGTGGCTTACAAACTCCTTTCCCTTCCCCTCCCCACAACAGACGCCCAGTGAGGTTGGTGGGGCTGAGAGAGCTCTGACTAACTGCTCTTTTTCAAGAACAGCTGTGCCAGAACAATGGCTTGCCCAAGGTCATCCAGCAGGTGCAAGTGGAAGAGTGAGGGATCAACCCTGGTTCTCCCAGATTAGAGTCCGCACACTTAGCCACTACACAAAACTGGTTAGAAATTCAGACCATTTCCATAGCAGCGAAATTCCCCACATTGACATTTTTAAAACTGTGCATTATGTGAAATTTTCCGCAGTAGATTTTTCTTCACCAGGCGCAAACCCGAAGTTTTCTCCTTCTTATCCCACATTTTTGGAATCCCCAGTTTTAGCGAGTTCCAAAAATGCAGGGTAAGAAGGAGAAACTTCGGGTTAGCGCCCGATGAGGAAAAATCTACTGTGAAAAATTTCACATAAAGTTCCGTTTTAAAAACTTTAATTGTGGGGGATTTCACTACTGAGGAAATGGTCTCAGACTACAATCTGGAGAACCTGGGTTTGAATCCCCACTCTGCCAGGGAAGCTGGTTGGTCCAGCCACACATTCTCCGCCTGACCTACCTCACAGGTTTGTTGTGAGGATAAAATGGAGAATTATGTAAGCTGCTTCAGGGTAAAAATGAAATTAAAAAACGAAGGTTTCCTTCAGCTGGAAAACCTGGAGCACTTCTGGTTGGCAGACCATCATACGTTAGATGGACCAATAGTCTGAGGCCATTTCAGCTACCCATACAGCAGATAATCTGGCAGAAATACATGGGTCCCAGGGAAGACCACATCTCACTCAAGTGACATTTGGGGGTTTATGCAGTCGAAGTAAAACAGCTAAAGTGGATAGCAGGAAAACATCAGGCAGATTTTAAAACAGTATCGTTTTTCAATCTGTTCCTCCTTGCGTTTTATCTGCGTTGGTATCTGCTGCAGGAGAAAAAGAAAAGATGTTTGGTCCACAGAAGTCCCATTTAATCCACTCATGTCTAGCATGTGTCAAGACGTTATTCGGCCTTCCCTGTTAATGGCAAGGGATGAGTCACCTCGAAATTGTCCAGAGGCTGTTGAAGTCTCCCATTTTTATTTTATTTTTTACTTCAACAGCATTTTGTGGTTCCATTTGACTTTTATTTTATTGCAGGCACAGCCGGCATGCTGGCTCAGCACACGCGGCTATCTGACTTAGCACAGACATTGGATTTCAACTCGGGGTTTTGCTGAACCAGCAGAGCTGATAATGAAATCCATAGTGCATTCTCCAGTCCCTGATGTCTGGCCTGGTGAAATAGCCAAAAGCGACCACATGGAATATCTTTATGAAGGAGTTTTCAGGAATCTGTTTTGCGGGCCTCTGGTTACAGAGAATGAATGTGCAAGGTTCAGTGACTTTTCTGGGCTTATAGAACATGCAATATTCCAGGAATTTCCCAAGCTGGAGATGGAAACTCTTCTTGAGGATATGAAATATTCTTACACTAGTTTGGTGTGGTGGTTAAGAGTGGTGGACTCTAATCTGGAGAATTGGGTTTGATTCCCAATTCCTCCACATGCAGCTGCTGGGTGACCTTGGGCCAGTCAAAGTTTTCTGAGAGCTCTTTTCTCAAGAGCAGTCCTCGAAAGAGCTCTCTCAGCCCCACCTACCTCACAGGGTGTCTGTTGTGGGGAGAGGAAGGGAAGGAGATTGTAAGCCGCCCTGACACTCTGAGTGAAGGGCAATCTCTTCTTCTTCTTATGTCAAAGAATGCATTTCCTTGAATTTTGAGTTTTCTTGACATTTTGGTGGTGGAAAGTGCTGTCAGGTCACAGCTGACAGTATGGCGACTACTATTCAGGGCAAGAGACGTTCACAGGTGGTTTGACATTGCCTGCCTCCATGTCATGACCCTGGTATTCCTCGATGGTATACCCATCCAAATATTAGCTCGTGCCGACCCTGCATAGTTTCTGAGATCTGATGGGATTGGTCTAGCTTGGACAGTTATCACTGCCTTAACTGGGTTGTTCCTTGTACAAAACAGGAAAAGCCCTGAGTTGTGATCAATGGGATTAGAGTAGAGTAACTCTGCACAGGATGATTCAAATCCAGTGGTACCTTAAAGACCAACAAAATTACCAGGTTATAAGTATTTCAGAGTCATAAGACAGCATAAGAGAAGCCCCGTTGGATCAGGCCAATGGCCCATCCAGTCCAAAATTCTGTGTCAGACAGTGGCCAAAACCCAGGGGCCATCAGAAGGTCCACTAGCAGGGCCAGAACTCCAGAAGGCCTCCCACTGTTGCCCCCCAAGCACCAAGAATATAGAACATCACTGCCCCAGACAGAGTGTTCCATCTATATTTTGTGGCTAATAGCCACTCATGGACCCCTGCTCCATATGTTTACCCAATCCCCTCATAAGAACATAAGAGAACCCGTGTTGGATCAGGCCACTGGCCCATCCAGTCAAACACTCTGTGTTCCACACTGGCCAAAGCCCAGGGGCCATCAGGCGATCCACCAGCAGGGCCAGAACTCCAGAAGCCCTCCCACTGTTGCCCCCCAAGCACCAAGAATATAGAACATCAACTGCCCCGACAGAGTGTTCCATCTATACCCTTTGGCTAATAGCCACTGATGGACCTCTGCTCCATATGTTTATCCAGTTCCCTCTTGAAGCTGTCTATGCTTGTAGCTGCCACCACTTCTTGCGGCAGTGAATTCCACATATTAATTACTCTTTGGGTGAAGAAGGACTTCCTTTTATCTGTTCTAAGCCTACTGCTCATTCATTTCACGGAGTGCCCACGAGTTCTTGTATTGTGCAAAACGGAGAAAAGGACTTCTTTCTCCACCTTCTCTGTCCCATGCATAATTCTGTAAACTCTTCAGCAGATACTGTAGGATGGTCCTATTAATTGCTTTGGTGGCACTTGAGTTCATAGTGAAAAGCACATGCTTTGCTATATTTGGACTTTGGGCACAATCCGTAAAGTTTATAGAGATGAGACCCATCGGGCCACGTGCGCCGGGATTTGCAAAGTTTGGATGTTTGCTTGCTTGCCTTATAAATGAATGTTCTTCCTCTCTAGGTATGTCGGTTTGCATGACACTAATGTGATATAACTATTTGCTCATAAAAAGTCCATGACTATTTACAGAACTCAGGGAATGGGATGCCATGCTTCTTGGATCATCCGATATGGGAATTTTTACGAGAGCAACCGAAGAAAAGGGGTCGAGGGATCGAAGCACGTGGCTCGCTTTACGGGGGGAAATTGTAAAGGGCTACGCAAATCCGAAGCAATGGCAGAGGAGGGACATGAGAACAGCGAGCAGACATTTGAAGGATGCAGCGACTGCAGATCAATCAAAGCGGAGAGATGAAAGGGGAGACACTGTTCAAGGGCCGCATGGTTTTCTGAGAAAGAGTGAAAAAAAAAGGAAACAGTTTGGCAAGGCTTCGATTTTGGCATGAAACACATTTGAAAAGTGAACTTACCTTGCTCACAATGTCATTTTTTTCTCTAGAATGGAGCACTCTGTGTGATTGCATTGATAATTCCTTCACAATTGAAAACCAGCAGTTAATCAAGGGATGTTACCCTCCCTCCCTTTCCATATGTGCCGTCAAGTCTCAGTCAACTTACGGTAACCCCATAAGGTGCTGTCAAGACGTGAGAAGCAGAGGTGGTTTGCTGTTACCTTCTGCTGCAGAGTCTTCCTTGACAGTCTCCCATCCAAGCACCAACCCTGCCTAGCTTCCAACTTATGAAGACCCCAGCAAGGCGCTCCTGGACTGAATCAAGACCTAAGTTTCCTGTCTCATTACCAATGTTGATTTCTCCACACCTACAACCCCTCTGCATATCACACCTAATCCAATCACACCTTCTATTGTAATTCACCTGCTATTGACATTGCCTGCTATTGCCTGAAACCACTCCACTCTCCAAGATATAAGGACCCACAGTCTAGCTGTATCTAAAGCAGTGACTCACAAAAGCTCATCTCCTACCACAAATTTTGTTAATCTGTAAGGTGCTACTGGACTCTTGCTCTTTTCTGCTGCTACAGACAGACTAACATGGCTACCCATCTTAAATACATAAAATAAATAAATAAATCTTTCAATTTATTAATCGCTCAATCCTGCAGAGCTTGCTGGCTCTGAGCGATTTACAGTTACTCCATTACACACGGGACTAACAATGATTCAAGGGGTCTATCTACGCACAGGATTTGTGACCCAACTGAGAGAGGAGATGCTCAGGCGCCACCCGGTTTAAGAACATAAGAACATAAGAGAAGCCAATGTTGGATCAGGCCAATGGCCAATCCAGTCCAACACAGTGGCCAAAAATACCAGGTGCCATCAGGAGGTCCAGCAGTGGGGCCAGGACACTAGAAGCCCTCCCACTGTCCCCCCCCCAAGCACCAAGAAGACAGAGCATCCCTTGCCCCAGACTAAGAGTTCCTATCTATACCTTGTGGCTAACAGCCACTGATGTACCTCTGCTTCATATGCTTATCTAATTCCCGTTTGAAGCCGTCCATGCTTGTAGCCTCTGCCATCTCCTGTGGCAGTGGATTCCATGTTTTAATCACTCTTTGGGTGAAGAAGGACTTCCTTTTATCTGTTCTAACCCGACTGCTCAGCAGAAGAGTGCTTCTACCACCCAAGATGACTGCCTTCATTGCTGGTCTCTTCCGTTTTCATACAGTTGTCGGAGTCCTCCTGGCCCCTGATTGGTTGCAAACTTTCTAGAGTCAAGTATGTATCCACTTTTCCAAAATGTTACTAGGCAAAAAGTTTAAAAAGAGGCTTAATTTAGAATTTATCATACTTCACAGATGTTTTGACATACCAGCATAGCAATAACAATACCAAAAGGTTAATGTCTGGTCGGATAGTTTCTTCCCATTAATGGGTTACAAAATGTTACTACTTAAAGAAACCCATCTGTCTTCATTAACTTGAAACATTTACGGTGATGACACACAATGAAGAAATGAACTTGGTAACAAAAGTTCACGACTACCAGACAATTTAAGAGATGTCAATAACACAAATGTTTAATTTTCCAAAACTGGACGGTACCTAATTTAAGATTCAAAAAGAATTTAAACCACAGTCAGACTTGGTTTGGCCCCAAAGAGGCATCTATATATCTAATAGCCAAGTTGCCTCCTCCGTGCGGATATCTAAATCCGCACATCAGGGGCACTTGGGGGGCAGGGAGATTTTCCTGCACACTTGGGGCAGAAAAATCTGAAAATTTGAAAAAAAATATACTGGGGATATTTAAATTTCCCCCAAAAGTAAAAGAGCGTTCCCTGCGCATGCGCAGAGAACATTCTGGCAGCTGGAAGCCGCTCAGGCCTTGCCACCAGCGCTGGGGGGGGGAGATCAGTGGGCCCTGCGGAGAGGCCGGAGCCGGGGGGGTGGAAAGGAGATTGGCGGCCAAATCAGTCAATCCTAAAAGAAATCAATCCTGACTGTTCCCTGGAAGGCCAGATACTGAAGCTGAAGCTCAAATACTTTGGCCATCAAATGAGAAGGGAGTATTCCCTGGAGAAGACCCTGATTCTGGGAAAGATTGAAGGTCAAAGAAGATGGGGACGGCAAAGGATGAGATGGTTAGCCAGTGTTATCGATGCACACCATTTACATTTTTATTAAGTATTATTGCATGTATGTTTATACACTGTGTTTTCTATGTTTTGTACTTATTCCCCAGACCCCTAGAGATTTGCACATGTGAGAGACCAGTCCTGCTTTGAAAGATGCTCCTTGATCGGTCACTAATTCCCGCGGGATTCCAAACCGGGCAAATAATTGGAAGAGTACTTTCGATACTCCTGAAGCTTTCATAGACCGCAACGGGAATGCTTCTGGGTATCGTGTGGCATAATCCACCACTACCAATATATAACGGTTACCTCTGGCAGTACGGGTCAAAGGACCCACGAAATCCATTGCCACTCTCCAAAATGGCTCAGTTACTATCGGCAATGGTTGTAAAGGTGCTCTTAAGGGTTTTTGACTGCCATGTATCTGGCACTGTGGACAGGCCCTACAATATTGTTGTATCTCTTGATACATTCCTGGCCAAAAGAAGTGGAGTAGGATTCGAGCCAACGTCTTTTGTGCCCCTTGATGTCCCGCCCAACTATGGTCATGGGCCTTTCCTAATACCTCTGCCCGATGGAGGGCGGGCAACAATAACTGCCGCTTTTCCTCCCTCGGCGTGGCCCCTTTTATTACCCTCCACCAGATCCCATTTTCCTTTATGATCCTGGGCAAACGCTCAGCCCCTCTGGGATCTATAATTTTCCCATCCACCACCGCCCCTTTTTTTCTAGCTCCTTCTAATGTGGGGTCTTCTTCCTGCGTCTTTTGGAACTGGGGATCAAATTTCCATCTACTCACCGAATCTTCCTCAGACGGCTCGCTTCCCTCGGATTCGCTTTCACTTTCGACTCCTTGAAGCGCGTGTCCGTCTGTGTTGGTTAGTAACCCCATACCGGGAGAAGTAGCTTCGTGCAGGAGGTGTCTAAAGGCCAGCAGATCTCGCCCCAGCAGCACAGGGCAGGGCAGGGTCGCTACTTTAGCCACTTCCATTACCCTTTATCAGTAACGGAATTTTGACTATGGGCCAAGCATGTTGATGTTTAGAGAAGCATAAGATGGGGGTCCACCTGCGCGGTTTTATGCCTTCCGGAATCAAATCGGCCCGCACCATAGACAGAGAACTTCCAGAATCCAGTAAAGCCTCCTGGGTGTGCCCGTATAGTTGTACAGTTACCGTGAAAGGTTCCCATCCTCCCCTGGGGCTCCAGACTGCCCAACTATTATTCCAGGCCGCCTCGCATTCCATTAAGGGGCACTCCCATTGGAAGTGCCCCATTTGCCCACACGAATAACCGGGGCCTTTGGAGGGGTGGGTACCACCCTGCCTCCTTCTCCTGTTCCATCCCCGTTATTCCCCTGGTTATCGGGCATTGGTACATTTCTTGCTGGATACATGCCTCGGCCTGCGTACTCGATCCCTCTACCTTGCGACGGTCGGCGCGCTCTGCCTATCCTGCCAGGGTGGTCGGGTCCTAGTGTCCTACCTCCCACGGTGCCTGAAAGGGGTCTGTTCGTTCTGGCCAGCTCTCCACTTTTCCGTCCTCCTTCAGCTGCTAGGAAATTATCCAGTAAAGTAATCACAGCTTCTAGCGTAACGGGTTTTGACCTTACGACCCACAATTTCATTTCAGCTGGCAATATCACAATCACCTGTTCCATAACTACTTTCTCTACTATACCCCGTTCACCTTCGGTTTTTGGGTTTAACCAGCGTCTGGCATATTCTTTTAATTCTGCAATCAGCAGTCGAGGGCGATCCTGTCCTTGCCACTTCCTCGACCTTAACTTTTGTCTAAACGTTTCTTCGGTGATCTCATACCTATCCAATATGACCTTGCGCACCTCATCATAATTGGCCGCCTGCGTTTTAGGGAGAGCACGCATAGCGGCTTGAGCCCCCCCCAGTCAAATAGGGTCCCAAAATATAGGCCCACTGTTCTTTGGGCCATTGCGCCATTTCTGCCGCTCTTTCAAAGGACTCAAGATAGGCTTCGATGTCATCATCGGCGGTAAGTTTGGTAAGTAAAGGGGGGGGGATACGAACTCCGGTACTGCTGCTCGCCTTAGCCCCTTCCCAGGCTTTTGACAAGTTTTGAATCATTATTACCTGTGCCTCTTGTTGTTGTTTCATCCATACCCGCATCAAGTTTTCTTGACGTTCCGACAGCCATTGGGAAAATTGGCCCAAATCAAAGGCGGGAGTGCTTGTTCCTGCTGTTGCCTCGCCTTGCGTTTCCATCTCTGGTTTCTTCCGTCGTCGTTCGACCCAGCCGTGAGGTTTGGGTATATGCGGTCGTATCCCCGTACGGGCCACCAATTTGTCAGCCTCTCTATGGACTCCAGCCGAGAGCGGACTGCGAGGGTCAGCCAGGGTGACAACCTCATTTAGAAAATCAGAACTAGGTTTCCTCTCAGTGATGGGTTTGACATATTTCCTCTCTCTTCGTCCTTGAGGTCACCTGTTCTTTTCTTTATTTCTTTTACAATGAGTTTGTCATTCGTCTGACCTCCCCACACCCAGTCCTTAAAGTGCCCACACCAGTCTCGTATCCCTTGGGTACAGGTCCCTGCGTTATGTGCCCTGCCACCCCTCCTCTCTCCTATCAAACCCTTGTCTCGCTCCCCAATGTATTCCTTTTCCTTGTCTTCCTCCTTTAGCTGAGCTACTTCCCCGCCGGGGTTGGTTCCAGAGGGTCCCGGGACCTCCCTCAAATGGTCGTTGACTATCTTGGGTAAGCCCTCTGGAGCTAAGGGGGACTGCTCCTGCGTAGTCGGGGGGTCTCTGCCAGCGACCTCCCGACACCTGATTCTGGGAAAGATTGAAGGTCAAAGAAGATGGGGACGGCAAAGGATGAGATGGTTAGCCAGTGTTATCGATGCACACCATTTATATTTTTATTAAGTATTATTGCATGTATGTTTATACACTGTGTTTTCTATGTTTTGTACTTATTCCATCGTGGTGCCTGTTTTATACTGAATCAGACCACCAGTCCATTAAGTTCAGTATTATCTACTCAGACTGCAGAAGCAGTCCAGGGTCTCAGGCAGAGGTCTTTCACATCACCTACTGCCCTGTCCTTTTAACTGGACATGTAGGGCATTGAACTCGGGACCTTCTGCATGCCAGGCAGATGCTCTACTACAAAGCTACAGTCCCTCCCCAAAGTGTCATCACATTCTCCTCAAACTCCTCTCTCCCCAGGACACCCCCCCAAACTCCTGCCATTTGCCTAGTCCAGGGGTGTCAAACATGCAGCTCGGGGGCTGGATCAGGCCCCTGGAGGGCTTCTCTCAGGCCCACGGTGGAACTGGCTGGCTCCCCACTCCTCCACTTGCACCGGGCTGGATGACCTTGGGCAAGCCATAGCTCTGATAATAGCTGTTCTTGAAAAAGAGCAGTTTCTGTCAGAGCTCTCTCGGCCCTACCTACCTCACAGGGTGTCTGTGGTAAGGAGGGGGAGGGAAAGGAGTTTGTAAGCCGCTCTGAGACTCCTTTGGGTAGTGAAGGGCAGGGTATAAATCCAATCTCCTCTTCTTCTCTTCTTCTGCTTCTTCTTCCAGTTCTGCTGCTGCCACGTCATTGTAAGTTTGCAGCTTACAGATACATACCTGAACAGCATACTCAAGACTGCAACAGCACAGACGTTTTGATGCAATAATACAAAGCAAGAGGTGTCAGTTATCAGACACCATTAAATATAAACAAAATACTGCAAGAGTGCTAATATTTTAAGCATGTTTTTATTTTAAGTAAAAAAAAAACCTTTGTGTTTGTGTCCTTTACAAAGTTTATACTCAGATGTAAAAGAGTTCATTCTTTTAGTTAAAGCCGCTGTTAAAATTTTGAAATCTTGATTCAGGAGTGAGATAGGTGTTGAAGGTAATCCAAAAGGTTACCTCAATACAAATTCCGTTGACACCAGAGGTTTTATTTTTAAATACCTGGCCAAAAGATCTGTCATCTAGACCACATAAAGCTAAGGTGGAAGTCACGTTGGATGCAGCAAAAACTGTGATTGCATCGTACTGGAAGGGTAATAAAGCACCCAGTATTGAGGTGTGGCTTAAGAAATTATGGAGCCATTACTTAATGGATGCAGTCACAAATAAACTAAATTTCCCGTCTCAGAAGCCGACTCTAACAATATTCACAGACAAATGGTACCCAGTGCTTGACTACTTGTCTCAACAACAATTTATCTCTTCCGAATGGACCCAATACCACAAATGGATTTAAAGTCAAAATGTTTGTACTACTGATTAGGAATTCTTTTCCTTTCTGTTCCTTTTTGCTTTATTTGTTTGTTTATTTTTGTTCTAGTTTAATATATATATAAGGGGGGGCGGAAATGCTTATGTTACATTAGACAGATTGAAATCATCCCCGAAAAATGAAAACATGTATTGTATGTAAAGGTAAAGGTTTCCCTTGCTCGAAAGCCAGTCGAATCTGACTCTAGGGTTACGGTGCTTGTCTCCGTTTCAAAGCCAAAGAGCCGGCGCTGTCCGAAGATGTTTCCGTGGTCATGTGGCCGGCATGACTAAATACCAAGGCGCACAGAACACTGTTCCCTCCCCACCGAAGTGGTACCTATTTATCTCCTTGCGATTTATTGCTTTCGAACTGTTAGGTTGGCAGGAGCTGGAACTAGAGATGGGCGCTCACTCCGTCATGCGGCGCACTCGGGTCTCGAACTGCTGAACTACTGACCTTCCACAGCCTGCAGTTCAGCGTCTCAACCACTTGTGCCACCACAGCTCCAGGTATTGTATGTACAAGAACTGTAATGATATAGCTTACACATTGCGCTATATTCACTTTTAAGCAGTTATGTAACCATTTGTTGTATCAAAGTTATCACTATTTACAAAAACCAATACAAATATAAATATATATAAAAAAACAGCTTAACATGTTGCTTTTTAATCATTAAATCTCTGCCTAGGCTTACCAGTCTTCAGGTGGCACCTGGAGATCTCCCACTCTTACAATTGATTTCCAGATGATCAAGAGCAGCTCACCTGGAGAAAACGGCTGCTTCCGAGGGCGGACTCTAAGGTGTTACACCCTCCTGAGGTCCCTCCCCACCCAGGCTCCACCCCCAAAATCTCCAGGTATTTCCCAGCGCAGAGCCGGAAACCCTAGCTGTGAACCTTACCCTCCCCAAACCATCCATCACCACTTCCTTTTCCTGTACACTAACAGAAGCCTGAGATGGCACCCCTAATAATGCCTCATCTCATTTAATTCCCCCTCCTACTCTTCAAGTTGCTTAAAGACAAACAGCCTCTTTTCCCGCTCATTTTAGCTAATTAATGCCGCTTTTGGCCTTTCAGGCAGACTGGAAAGGCTCTTAAGTGCCGCTATAGTACCCTCAAATTGCTGTTTGACTTTTGTAGCCTCTCATCTTGAACTGACATTAGGCCCCACTTATCGGGGCTCTCCGTCAGCAGCCTCGTTTCTGTTTTTCTAGCAGGCGCTGCCGCTGCTTCTTTGGGATGAAAAGTCTCCGTGTTTACACTGGAGACGCCTTAATCGGCCTGCGGCCCAGCGTTGTCCTGCTTTGTGGTTTTTGGGCAGCCACGTCCCCCAGCTGCCTGGTAGAGGGACTTCTAAGCAAACACTGGCCAAGCCCTTAAATGAATACTGTAGACAAAGGCCAGGCCTAAATGCTTCTTCCAGAGGAGAGGGGTCTGAGCAGGGCTAGGTTTGGCACCCTGACTGATCAGACATATGGTGCCAGGACTCCTGGGAAAATCTGCTTTCCTTTCAGCTTGTCCTCATAATTTTTATTTTCCTCAGATAACTCTCAAGGGGGAAAAAAACATTAAAAGGAGCAAAACCTTCACACTTAACTTGACAGTACTGTCATCTCTGGCCTTGTTTGTAGTTTAGAACTCAGGATGTGGTACTGTAAGGAGCACCCTTCCCCTTTGAGGACCCCCCTGACTACCTCGTAGGTGCTAGGCCAAAACATTTTTTGGTAACACCTAGAGCTGTGTTTGGTTTTTTAAAGTCTGTTCCACAAAAATCTGTCTTTTCCCTCATCTGCATAATTCTGTCATTTTAAACTATTCTGCATGGTTCCCCTGAATCGTTGCTTATGAGACCTGCACACCAGGCGTCAATATGCTCCATGGAAGGGATCCACTACCCCTCTGCATATCACACCTAATCCAATCACACCTTCTATTGTAATTCACCTGCTATTGACATTGCCTGCTATTGCCTGAAACCACTCCACTCTCCAAGATATAAGGACCCACAGTCTAGCTGTATCTAAAGCAGTGACTCACAAAAGCTCATCTCCTACCACAAATTTTGTTAATCTGTAAGGTGCTACTGGACTCTTGCTCTTTTCTGCTGCTACAGACAGACTAACATGGCTACCCATCTTGATCTATCTACGCACAGGATTTGTGACCCAACTGAGAGGGGAGATGCTCAGGCGCCATCCGGTTTAAGAACATAAGAGAACATAAGAGAAGCCAATGTTGGATTAGGCCAATGGCCCATCCAGTCCAACACTCTGTGTCACACAGTGGCCAGAAATACCAGGTGCCCTCAGGAGGTCCCTGGTCATCCCCAAATGGAGAAGCTAGATGGGTAAGAAGGTAGGTATGGAAACTCCTAGATCCGCCTCACAAGAGTTCCCTCATCCGAATTTTTCATCCGATTTTGGATTCCAAGTTGCCGGGGCTGTGGTCACATGGAACATTAGCCATGCTAGAGAGACGGAAGATAGGCGGATTTTCCAGGTGCGATCTCACCGCCACATCTGGGAAGTGTAGTGCTCCCGTGGCTCGCCCAAGGCTTCCCGCCGAAGATGTGGGGTAAACGCAGGGCATGGGCGGGCGTCTGATCACGTTTCCGGTGGCATCTGGCGCCCGCCCATGTCCCCTTGCAAAAAGGTTTCTTTTCCCCCAAGTCTCCATGGATGCGCACAAGCACCCAACGGAGCATGCGCATACTTTGGTGTACAGAAAAAAACAAACCCATTTGCCACACCACACTGCTTCTTTGCCGCGCCGCAGGATTCTCCTGTGATCGGCACCTCCCCCCTACCCATGGGACCTCCACGGAACCTCCACAGGACGTCTGATCACACAACCGCGCATTATTCTGCCCCAGGGCAAACAGCCACGCCTCCCCCCCCCCGCGATATCCGGCCCGTGTGACCGGGGCCCTGGTCTTGTTTCCAAAGTGGTAGCAAATGTATTAAGAATCTTCCACTGGCCAATCTGACTGCTGGTCTTGATGGTACGTTGATATATTTTCGCTGTTTGGAAAAAACTGAAAGTTGACTCAGGTACCAAGTTTGTTATGCTGGGGAGGGTAGACAAGAAAAGCTGTACCAAATTCAACCAGCGGTCCTCCTAGTCTCGCCTCCTGATTCCCACAGTGGCCAATTAAATTCCCAGAAGAACCACGAGCAAAGGATAGAGATCGAATCTTTCCTCTTTCTGTTATCCTAGTCAGAGATATACTACCTCTGAACGTGGAGGTTCCATGTAATACATGAAGCAGTCAAGATGAATCAAACTGACGGTCCATCCAGGCCAGCATCCTTGTTTCTATAGTGGCCAAGTGGCTTTAGAAGAGTAGAGAAAAGAGATACCACCTTAGTAACCGGCATTCAGAAGACTACTGCCTCTGAACCTGAAGGTTTCATTGAACCACCACGCCTAATCGAGGCACCACAGGTGGTGGGAGAGGTGAGCTATAAATATTTTGATAAATTAGCCATTGATTGACCCCTTCTCCATGAATATGTTTTGTCCCCTCCCCCAAACTACCACATGGTGTAGCAATGAGTTCCACAAGCTAATTACTATTGTGGGAAGAAATAAGCCAGCTAGGCAAAGAAAAAGCACAGCTTTTTCAGGGAACAGAAAGCAGGGGTTTAGAAGGGCTCAGAGTCCCTTTAAACTTTACTTTCTGCTCTATCCACGAACCACCAGAAACTGCCGTAAGCTGCTTTAGGAGTTTGTGGAAGTTCGCAAACCACAAACAGGGCAAAATTCATGATGAATTTTGCTTCGTGGTTTGATTTGTGCCCATTCCTAATTGTCTTTCTAAGTGGAGCACCGGACTTGCATTTGACTATGCTGTGTATGTGTGGAGCTAGCAGCTGTTCTCAATTAGGGAAAGGTTTTGTTTAGGGAAATGTACAGATGTTCCCACTTCTCAACTGAACAAACAGCGGCAGACAGATAAAGATGTTTATTTGCTAAATTGCGATGCCTTCCTAAACCTTTAACTAAACAGTTCCCCTCAGAACAAATGGGAAATGTATAGCACCAGAAGAGCCCAGCTGGATCCGATTAATGGTCCCTGTAGTCCAGCATCCTGTTTATCCCAGTGGCTAGAAGTACCATAGCAGGGGCACTGAGGCCAAGAACTCCCAGCACTGCTGCCCCCAACCAATCAGTTTCCAAAGGTATACTGCCTCCAAACATGGAGGCTCTATTCAGGGCCGGCTCACCCACTAGGCAAACTAGGCATTCACCTAGAGCGCCGGGCCCTGGATGGGACGCCAAGCTGTGCCTCTCCCCTTCTCCCCGGCAGGGTGGGAGGAGGTGGTGGTGGCAGCAGCAAAAGGGTGGTTGGCTCCAGAGCTCTCCAGGCCCCACCGGGAGGTTGGCATCTGTGCCATAAGGCAGCCTTGCCTAGGGCTCAGAAACACCTCGAGCCGGCCCTGGCTCCATTTAGTCTTTTTGGCTACTTGTGCTAGGAACTTCACTAGGAACTTAGCCACGCCCCAGTTCACATTGGGGTTCCACATGTCTGCTATTTAAAAGCCCCCCCAATGAAGGGAGCTCCATCTTTCGAGCTCACACAGACTGAATCAGATCATCCATCCATCAGGGTCAGTATTGTCTACTCAGACTGGCAGCAGTTCTCCAGGGCTTCCAGGTGGAGGTCTTTCACATCACCTATAAGTGGGTTCTGGAACATGTCAAGCCTGAATTGTCCCTGGAAGCAAAAATGAGCAGATGGAGGCTCTCATACTTTGGTCATGCTATAAGAAGGCAAGAGTCACTGGAAAAGACAATAATGCTCGGGAAAGTGGAAAGCAGCGGAAAAAGAGGAAGACATAAGAACATAAGAGACGCCAATGTTGGATCAGGCCAAAGGCCCATCCAGCCCAACACTCTGTGTCACACAGTGGCCAGAAATACCAGGTGCCATCAGGAGGTCCACCAGGGAGGGGCTCGGTCAGCCAGACACTGAAACCGAAAGCCCACGATGCTAATACTTATTTTCTAAAGGACAGCCAAGCACATAACAAGATAACAGAAGAAGCGAAGTATCAAACACACAAACACAAAGAACAGAGACCTCTGGGTCATTCAGAGAAACAAGAAGAGTAAAGCCTTTTCTCTGTGTGAAAAGTACTGGGTTCGATACATCAGGACTAGGGCTGCCAACCCCCCCGGTAGATCGGAATTCCCCCCGCCCCGGAGGCCCATTACCCGACGCCGGGGAATCGGGGCCCGGGGGGAACTCCACCCCGGCGTGCGCGTCACCCGGAAGTGACGTCGCACGCTGGGGGCGGGGGCACGCACTTTTCGAGACGACTCCCGGACCGGCTGGACACTCCCCCGCCGGTAGGGATTTTACATTTGGCAACCCTATAACAATAGGACATTTTGGAAATCATTAACCGTTGAGTTGACATAACTCAGAAGTGACTTTATGGCACTTAATACACACAAACACACACTGCCTGCTTCTTTGAACAGGAGATGCCGGGAGTTGAACCTGGACCTTCTGCATGCTAAGCAGATGCTCTTCCATTGACTCAGAGCCCCTTCCAAATATCTTGAGTAGCTTAGCCCTAGACCAGTGTCTGCCAGGTGACCCAGTCCTCAGCATCTGTGTTACTTTGCTTGGGTGCTCCTAGCGCAGTCACAGTTTGCATGGTGGGGCAGGATTCTCACTCAGAGCCTGCTGTATTCCTTGCTGATCTGTCTGTTCTTCACTGGTCGCTCTTTTTCCCCCCTTCTGTCTAGGAGTTTTCTCCTCCACCACAGGGACTGACTTCCTAAACAGCTGCAAGTGAACCACACTTTGGACTGTTCCCCAAAACAGATGGATAACTAGTGTGACTCTTTCAGCACGATCCCTGGAGCCAGTCCCGGACAATGCCTGTCTGCCACACTTATAAACTGTATATATCAGTGATGGCGAACCTTTTCAGAGACCGAGTGCCCAAACTGCGACCCAAAACCCACTTATTTATCGCAAAGTGCCAACACGGCAATTTAACCTGAATACTGAGGTTTTACTTTAGAAAAAACAACTCACACATTAACTTAAGATGATCCAAACAAAGTAAGGAAAGCAATCCCAAACGCTTTCGTTGACTTAAAATTATTTGGCAGAGAATTCGACACTTTAATGGTGGTCTGGGCCTATGGCACGCGTGCCCACAGAAAGGGCTCTGAGTGCCACCTCTGGCACCCGTGCCATAGGTTCACCACCACTGGTATATATAAATGTTACCAGATACAGCAAAAGATAGAGATATGGAATTGTATCATGCAGCATGCTGCCATTGGATCTTGGAAGCTAAGCAAGATGGGAGATGGAAATGAAGGAAGATGGTCTTGGATGAGTGGCCATGAAGAAAGGTTCTGCAGAGGAAGGCCATGGAAAACCACCTGTGCTTCTCACTTGTCTTGAAAACCATATGGTAGGGATCTCCAACATGGTGCCCTTGGGTTATGGTTCCCAGGTCCCCCTTGGTGCCCGGTGGATCCCCAGTTTCTGGCACTCGCCCCTCCAGCACCAGCCAGCTGCTTGGCAGGGGAGAGTTACTGCCCCAAATGTGACATGCCTACATCACCCGGAAGTGACATAGGCACATCGGGGGGCGACACTCTGGTTTTGGGCCAAACTCTATGGTAGAATTAGCTTCAAACCATAGAGTTTTGCCCAAAAACCAGAGCATTACCCTGACATCCTGGCGTCACCCGGAGATGATGGAAACATGGTATGCTTCTTCCCTCCCCTCTCCCAGAGCATCCCGATAAATCTCCTGCTGGCTTGTTGTTTAGACCTGGCAACCCTACCATGGGTACCATGGCCCCCACCAACACCCAGCACTTTTCCTGGTGCCAACCCAGTGTTTTTAGAAAGTGGGTGGGCCATGTGGGGATATTGCCCAGCTAGGCTTCTAATTGGCTAGATCTGATTGGCTGTGCGAGTGTTTTAAAATTTTGGCTCGGCGGCAGCTGCCACCACAGCAGGAGGATATTCCCTGTGTGACTGAAGGTAAGCTGTGGCAGCCATTTTGTGCCTCGGGCCACCTCCTTTGGTAGCCATTTTGTGGCTGCACCTACCATGCTGTACTAGAATTCCAAAGGTGCTCCCAAGCTCATGAATGTTGGGGACCCTTAAGGGATTGCTATAAGTCCGCTGCACCTTGACGGCACTTTCCACATATGCAGTGGAATACCACTCTGTGCAGACAAAATACCAAAGGGTAACTGGGTGTGACTCATCTCGTCATCAAACAAATGTATTTTAACCGGGGGGGGGGGGAACAGCCCATTCTTTGATCCCCCCCCTTTTTTAAAAAGGAGGACATCATTAACTTAATGGGCTTCCTCGAGTGCTTGTTTCTCTTAACCGCTTAAATGTGTTTATAAATATTCACTGGACAGAAGCCCACAAAGCATCATGTATTCTGTGCAAAAAATAACTCTCTCAAGCAGGATCGCTTCTCCCCTGGCTAGATTTGTGCACATCACCTCACATCCCAAGACTTTTAAACAGCCTGCGCATTTGCAGCCGTCTCGGTCTGAAATGCCCTCGGATGCATTAGCGGTTTACGGGAAAGAGCATTCTCTCTCCAACCCCCTGCTGCGGATTCGGGTTAAAAATCACTTACCAAATTGGAAAATCTTGGCAACCAACAAGCAAATCTGTTTTGTTTTTTAAAAAACTCTCTTTCCATAATGAAATAGAGGGAAACTTGGGGGAAACCCAAGTGCCCTGAGGGACAAGGGTTCTTCCTTTCTGGTGAATTCCCAACCGGGGAATACAAAGACCAGAGCAGTCAAACAGAAGAGAGCGTTATAATGCAATTCTTCCCCAGAAGGTGTTTCCCATTGTACAGTAGACAAATTGCCTGACCGCTATGGAGTTTCAACCGACTTTGCCTCATTCCTATGGTACTTTTTAAATTATGGAGTGAAACCTTTTGACTGACTCTCCTTCATTTTTTGTTTGGGCAGCTGCCTAGTTCTGTGGAGGGGCTTACTGAAGCGTTTGAACAAAACACGCCCCCCACAATTAGGCTTGAGGTTTTTTCTTTTACAAGAAGCTGTGCAAAATGTGACTGAAGGAAACAGACTTAAAATATAGATAAAACCTGTCTACCCCACATTTTATCAAGAAAACAATGCCTTTCCTGTAAACCAGGGATCCCCAACACTTTTGAACCTTGAAATCTGACACGGCATGATAGGCCCAGCCTCAAAATGGCTGCCACGGGAGGTCGAGCCAGCCACAAAATGTCTGCCACAGCTTACCTTCAGTCACACAGTGAAGATCCTTCTGCTGTGGTGGCAGCTGCTGTCAAAGCAGCATCTTTAAAAATCTGCACAGCCAATCAAACCTCCAGGGGCCAATCAGAAACCTTGCAAGGAAAAAGTCCCACTTGGCCCCGCCCATTTTCTAAAAACCCTTGGTGGACCCCAGGAAAGGTCTTGGCAGACAGCGTGGCACCCATCGACACCACGCTGGGGACCCCTACAGTAGGGCTCTTTTTGTAGCAGGAACTCCTTTGCATATTAGGCCACACCCCCTTAATGTAGCCAATCCTCCAAGAGCTTACAGAGCTCTTCTTACAGGAGCTACTGTAAGCTCTTGGAGGATTGGCTACATTAGGGGTGTGTTGCTTAATATGCAAATGAGTACCTGCTACAAAAAGAGCCCACTCATTCTGTCAGAACAACTACCATCCCAGCAGAAGGAAGTCTATCATTAATTTTAGCATTTCAAGAAATGCTTCGGGAAGGTGGTGGGGAGCAAAGAACGGCAGAATATGTGAAAACCCTGTGCATGTGTAAAGTGTGGTCAAGTCACAGCCAATTTGTGTTGACCCCTCATGGGGTTTTCAAAGTAAAAGACAGAGGTGGTTTGCCATTGCTTCCTGTCATGGGTCAGCCAGTGCTCAGCAATAGCAAGGATTCCTCTGGAGAAGAGAGAAGAAGAAGGAGAAGGAGAGATTGGATTTATACCCCGCCCTTCACTACCCAAAGGTGTCTCAGAGTGGCCTACAAACTCCTTTCCCTTCTCCTCCCCACAGCAGACACCCTGTGAGGTAAAAGAAGAAGAAGAGATTGGATTTATACCCCGCCCTTCACTCCCCAAAGGAGTCTCAGAGCGGCTTATAAACTCCTTTCCCTTCCCCTCCCCACAACAGACACCCTGTGAGGTAGATGGGGATGAGAGAGCTCTTGACAGAAACTGCTCTTTTTCAAGAACAGTTCTTATCAGAACTACGGCTTGCTCAAGGTCATCCAGCCAGGTGCAAATGGAGAAGTGGGGAATCAAACCCGGTTCTCCCAGATTAGAGTCCGCGCACTTAACCACTACACCAAACTGTGTAGCCAGCCCTCAGTCAACAGAAGCTGACCAGCAAGAACTGCAGGCTTGTCAGGGTTCACAACCGACAGCTGTTGCAGAGCCATCACCATCTCAGCAGGTGGAACTCAGTTGTCCATTCCCAGCCCTTCGGTATCACCTACACCCTTAGAGCGCCATAGATGGAGACTGAGAACAGAACTACAGGTGAGACAACAAAGTGCATGTCTCCTGGCCCAATGGCAACTGCTTGCTGATAATGAGGATGAGCTGCTGCAGGACTGACCCTGAGTAGCTGGCTGAAGGCTTGACACTTAGGCAGGGGACTATAAAGCCGCCCAAGGAAGGCTGCTGGGCATGGACACAACATGTACACTATACCCTGACCTGCTGCCACTGCCTTGCCTGGTTATTCCCTGTTACTCTGACCCTGGACTAAATGACACTGCTGTGCTGAATCTCTGGCCCCCTGACATCAGACTGAATGACACTGCCTAATCTCTAGAATCTTGACCCTGGACTGAACAACAGTGGACTTTCAAACCCACTTCTAGCCGCACCTCCTATGGCCAACAGACTAGGGTGTGGGCACTAGTGTTAGCCCACATGCCTGCTTTGGTGTTTTTATGGACTGTGTTACACTGTTACCTGATGAAGTGTGCCAACAACGAACTGTGCCTGAAACTGATATGCTAAGAGCGCCCGGTGAGAGTACCTACCGAAGACCGTGTTTTCCAATGGTTGCTACTCCAAAGGTGTTCCCGTGTCTAATGCATGCCATAGAACAACGCACGTGGTCGCAGAAAGCACAAAACGCCATTTCAAACCAGCTGCATGGTCACCTACATCCCGCCCCCCCCCTCGCATCGACGAAGCTGCACGTACCCACAACGACCCGGTATTCAGCCTGGCCGCATGGACATGAGTCACCCATCTGCATACGAATACCCCTAGCCCAGGTGTCTTGATTGAGTTAGCAACTAGATCTCAAATTGCCCTCCAGGTTCCTGGTCCACCCAGAGACATACAGTAGCCAATCACTAACCTCTTGGCTATGACAGAACCGGAGTGTCATAGGGGAGGACCCATGTACCCAGCTCCTCCTCTAGACCCCTTTTTATATAATCAGGAGCGTACCCAAAGTTCGCTCTCTTAAGTGCTTGTCTGCTCTCTCTCTCTATCTTGTGTTCTTAACCTCTCTCCCGGGACCCTGAAACCCCCCATCGCTCTCTAACGACGTCCTCTACAAAACCTGCTTTTCCTCTTGAGCCCAGCTTGCTATCCCATATCCTACCCGTCCTTCTTTGCACTCTAGAACTGCGCAGCTAGAGTCTCTTTGGCACGTGTCTTAGCTGGTCTGAGCCCATTCGCCATTCTTTTCCAATTTTTCTCCCCATCCTTACCCCTTCGCTGGAAGTTTGGAGCCACGCAGTTGCAGCTAGGTAATTATAACCCAGAGCATCAACCACCATAACTGTGTTGTATTATTCTACCTTTAATTTCTTAGTCTTGTGTGCTTGTGATTGTTGTGTATTATTGAGTGAAGTGTGTCAGTAAACTATTATCATTATTAAGGAAGTTTGCCTCAGTCTTTCATTTGGAAACCTCGGAAACAGTGCCATCCTCCGTAAACATAGACGGAAGAATCCCGATAATAATAACTGTACCGGTTGTTTCCCTTAAGGAGCAATTCGGCTACTAGGTATTGGGAGCCTACCAGTTAGTACACTTCCGTAGCATAGCAACCCTGGAATTCCTTGGTGGTTTCCTACCCAAATACTAATCAGGGCTGACCCCGCTTAGCTTCCAGTTTGGTGTAGTGGTCAAGTGTGTGGACTCTAATCTGGGAGAACCAGGTTTGATTCCCCACTCATTCTGTCAGAGCTGTCCTTGAAAGAGCAGTTCTCTCAGAGCTCTCTCAGTCCCACCTACCCCACAGGGTGTCTGTTGTTGGGAAGGGAAGGGAAAGGAGTTTGTAAGCCGCTCTGAGACTCTGAGTGAAGGATGGG
>NW_015160343.1:44228-49186 GCF_001447785.1 Gekko japonicus
GCTACAAGCATGGACGGCTTCAAAAGGGAATTAGATAAGCATATGGAGCAGAGGTCCATCAGTGGCTATTAGCCACAAGGTATAGATAGGGACTCTGGGGCAAGTGATGCTCTGTCATCTTGGTGCTTTGGGGGGTCAACAGTGGGATGGCTTCTAATGTCCTGGCCGCACTGGTGGACCTCCTGATGGCACCTGGTATTTCTGGCCACTGTGTGATACAGAGTGTTGGACTGGATGGGCCTTTGGCCTGATCCAACATTGGCATCTCTTATGTTCTTACTGAGAAGGGGAGATTGGATTTACACCCCGCCCTTCACTACCCAAAGGAGTCTCAGAGTGGCTTACAATCTCCTTTTCCTTCCCCTCCCCACCACAGACACCCTGTGAGGTCAAGTGATGCTCTGTCATCTTGGTGCTTGGGGGGGGGTCAACAGTGGGAGGGTTTCTAATGTCCTGGCCCCACTGGTGGACCTCCTGATGGCACTGGTATTTCTGGCCACTGTGTGATACAGAGTGTTGGACTGGATGGGCCTTTGGCCTGATCCAACATTGGCATCTCTTATGTTCTTACTGAGAAGGGGAGATTGGATTTACACCCTGCCCTTCACTACCCAAAGGAGTCTCAGAGTGGCTAACAATCTCCTTTTCCTCCCCTTCCCCACAACAGACACCCTGTGAGGTAGGTGGGGTTGAACGACCTCTTTCGAGGACTGCTCTTGAGAGAACAGTTTTGAAACAACTTGTAACTGACCCAAGGTCACCCAGCAGCTGCATGTGAAGAAGTGGTGAATCAAACCCGGTTCTCCCAGATTAGAGTCCGTGCTCTCAACCACTACAGCAAACTGGCTCTATATACTATATGGTTCCTTGAATGGGCAGTTCACCTGCAGGGGTGAAGTTAAGGGACGGATGTTCTACAGATGTGCATCTTCCAGAAAAGTTTGAGGGAAGGGAGAAAAAGTGAACTAGAATTTATTGCGGGATTTACACCGAATGTGACACAACCTTTTCAGGGTTGCTGCCAATGCTCTCTGGAGATCTGCTTTAGTGTTCGGAGATCTTCTGCTTGCTACAGAAAGTGCTGTTTGCATCCACTGTGCTCTGCTTGTAAATAAAGTCCTCTCACAGCCACAGGAAACTAAACTTGGTAGCCGTTGTTGTTAGCCATTCAGTTGTGTCCAACTCTTGGCGATTCTATGGGCCAACTCTCTCCATGTTTTCCGATCTTGTACTGTTTCTTTGGAGCTGTGGTGGCTCAAGTGGATAAGACACTGAACTGCAGGCTGTGGAAGGTCGGTAGTTCAGCAGTTCAAGACCCGAGTGTGCCGCATGACGGAGTGAGCTCCCCTCTCTAGTTCCAGCTCCTGCCAACCTGGCAGTTTGAAAGCAAGACATTGCAAGTAGATAAATAGGTACCGCTTCGGTGGGAAGGTAACAGTGTTCCGTGTGCCTTGGTATTTAGTCATACCAGCCACATGACCACAGAAATGTCTTCGGACAGCGCTGGCTCTTCGGCTTGGAAACGGAGATGAGCATCGCAACCCTAGAGTCGGATTTGACTGGCTTTCGAGCAAGGGAACCTTTACCTTTTACTGTTTCTTTGAGTTGTTCCATGCTTAGGCCGGTGTTGACTTTTATGGAGATTTTCAGTTCAGAATCACAGGGAGATGAATTTAAAATCTTCCAGAAGTTATATTTCCCTTCACATTGCTCACAATTCAGAAATGAGAACATAAGAAGAGCCCTGCTGGATCAGACTGGTGGTCCATCTAGCATCCTGCCTCACGCTATGGCCAACCAGTTCCTCTGGATGGCCAACAACAGGGCAGAGGCCGAGGCCTCTGATTGTGGAGGTTCCCCTCAGTCACCATGGCGAGTGGCCATTGATTATCTTCCATTAATCTGTCTAATCCCCATTTCAAGATGTTTATTCCTGTGGCCATCACTACATCCTCTGGTAGCATACTCCACCTTTTAATCACTCTCTGCGTAAAGTAGTATTTCCTTTTGTCCGTCCTGAACCTACTGCCCATCAGCTTCATTGGATAAGGAGAATGGGGGAGAATGTAGCAATATGACCTCTGAAACTTATTGTGTTACGTGATAATTAAACAGTTTATTGAGCAAACTGTTTATTTCATCATTTACAAATAACAGCTTATCTTTTAAAAACACACACACAGCTTCATGCTGGGAAAAGCTGAGCCCAGATCAATTGATTGATTTTTTAAAAAACTGATATGCCCCATCTCCAGAGAACCTCCTTTGGGCTGAATCTCCCCATAGCTGTTTCTGTCCACAGCCAGCTCAATAAAGAAGGAATGGCTTTTATGCGTGGAGCGGTCCACGAATCGGAACCGATTCCTTCTCCGTGATGGGTTTGATTTTGCCGTTTCAGCTCCAGGTATAACCAAACCAGGCATTTGCGGAAGCACCAATGTGCTCCAGAAGTCCTCTTTAAGGGTTAAGTGTTGCTAATGTTTGGCTGGGGAGGGGGGGGGGATGGCCACAATCCCAGTTGTCTTTCAATTGCAACTCATTTTCCTCCCCCTTCAGTAAAAAAGCATTGGCACCATTCACAAATGACGGTTTCCCCACTTTTAAGGACCACACCTCATTTAACTAGTATGAAAAAGACACTCCATCACTTTCCTGAACACATGAAGCTGCTTTATACTGAATCAGACCCTTAGTCCATCAAAGTCCGTATTGCCTACTCAGACTGAGAGCATCTACCACAAACTGGTTCTTATGCGTGGAACGGTACACGAATCGGAACCGATTCCTTCTCCATGATGGGTTTGATTTTGCAGTTTCAGCTCCAGGTATAACCAAACCAGGCTGTATGTCAAGCAGAGGCTCTTCCATGACCCACAGCCCTTTCCTTATGGGCAGTGCTTGTTATTATCGGAAGGGGAATTTCTTTTTCCAAAATTCATATTTTTAGATACAGCCATCAATTCCCCTTTATTGAGAGCCAGTTTGATGTAGTGATTAAGTGCGCAGACTGTAATCTGGGAGAACCGGGTTTGATTCCCCACTCCTCCACTTGCAGCTGATGGATGACCTTGGGCAAGCCACAGTTCTGTCAGAGCTGTTCTTGAAAGAGCAGTTCTCGAAAGAGCTCTCTCAGCTTCAGCCCCACCGACCTCACAGGGTGTCTGCTGTGGGGAGGGGGAGGGAAAGGAGATTGTAAGCCGCTCTGAGACTCCGAGTGAAGGGTGGGGTATAAATCCAGTCTCCTCCTCCTCTTCTTCCCCTCTTTTAAATGAGAGATTTCTCTTTTGTTTCTCTTTGATTCCTCTTTGAAGAGAAATCAATGCACACGTCTGTAATTTATTTATTTATGTTATTAATAACCAAATGCATAAGGATTTTCGAAGTCTGGAACCACCAGAACGAACTCAAGCATAGCCTAAGTATTCACATAACACATCAAATGGTACAGAAATTACATAATGGAATCCTACTTACAAGAAGCTATACGCAGCAAAACAGACCACAGCCAGTCATTTATCAGAGTAAGTCTGTGAACCGTTTCATAAGAACATAAGAGAAGCCCTGTTGTACCAGGCCAATGGCCCATCCAGTCCATCAGGAGGTCCACCAGCAGGGTCAGAACTCCAGAAGCCCTCCCACTGTTGCCCCCAAACACCAAGAAGACAGAGCATCACTACCCCAGATATAAGAATGTAAAAGAAACCCTGTTGGATCAGGCCAATGGCCCATCCAGTCCAACGCTCTGTGTCACACAGTGGCCAAAACCCAGGGGCCATCAGGTCCACCAGCGGAGCCAGAAACTCCAGAAGCCCTCCCACACAGGTCACAGACGTCATCTCCAGATGTTGCCTCCTAGCTCTGGCATTCAGAGGTTTCCTGCCTCTTGGCCCCTGAAGGTCAACGGACCTCTCCTCTGTCACCCTGTTTAAGTATTATTTATAGCTTGCCTCTCTCCCCATTGAAGCCTCAAAGCGGCTTCCATGGTTCTCCTCTCCTCCTTTTTGTCCTCACAACAGCCTTGTAAGGTAGGCTAGGCAGAGTGCATGGGACTGGCCCAAGGGCGCCCCACAATCTTCCATGGCAGGGAGGGATTCGAACCTGCATCTCCCACATCCTAACCTGACACTTTAACCAATACACCATGCTGGCTTAATCCTCCCTTCAAGGCCATCAACTCTTCTGCAATGTTCCCTCTAAGCTGTGGAGTCTTGTGAGCAGAAATTCTACTTTGTGAGCTACCAGCATTAAAGTTGTGAGTGAGCAATTTGGCTACTGCATAAATGAGTTTGCTCTGGAGCCATCTTTTCCTGAGCGAAGACAAAAATGTGTGAGCCAGAGGCTAAAAAACTGTGAGCCAGCTCACACTAACCCAGCTTAGAGGGAACACTGCTCTTCCGCACATGACTATGAGTTGCCAACCTCCAGGTGGGGCAGGAGCTGGAGGGCTCCCGGAATTATGACTGATGTCCCGACTACACGAATCGCTTATTTATTCCACTGCGGGTGGAGAAAACGGCCTCCCCCTCCCCAAACCCCACCCTCAAATCTCCAGGCCCTTCCGAACCGGGAGTTGGCAACCTCCGGCACTGAATCCCAGACCGTCACGCTTCCCGTCGGGATCCCCCACGCGTGAGCTGGAAGACCCCGCCGCGGCCGGCCGGCTCCGCTCTGAGGACACCAAGTCGCCGGGAGTTCCACCGGCCGCAGCCCGCAAGCACGTGGCGGACGGCGGGCCCGGGACAGCGCCGGGGGAGAAGCCACGCGGGCGGGCCGGCCGGCTGCAGCGAGCCAGCGCGACCCAGGGGGGCTTCTTTGACGTCGCCGGCTGGAGAGGTGGAGCCCGGCGGGGACTCGGGGGAGGCGGAGGCCGGCCGGCCGGCCGCTTTATTAGGCAGGCGGGCCCGTTCAGCATGATGAGAGCCGGCGGGCGGGCGGGCGGAGAGCAGCAGGAGGCGGGC
>NW_015160343.1:49214-81165 GCF_001447785.1 Gekko japonicus
CCCCTCGGCTCTGCCTCCCCTGGCCGCCGCCAGACTTTGCGCCGGGGCTGCAAAGAGAGTCCGGGGGGCTGCAAAGCGGGGCATCGGAGGGGGGTGGGGGGTGGCCTTCCTCGCTTCCTTTCCTTCGTTGCAATCTTGCAAAGCGCAAGGA
The DNA here is from genome assembly GCF_001447785.1 of Gekko japonicus. Lineage (NCBI taxonomy): Eukaryota > Metazoa > Chordata > Lepidosauria > Squamata > Gekkonidae > Gekko > Gekko japonicus. The sequence continues at coordinate 49,366 of NW_015160343.1, forward strand.
AAAAAATTGTGCATCCTGCGGGGGCCCCCCCCGGCATTTTTCTCTCCCTCCCATTTTGCTTTCCTGCAAGAAAGTCTCTCCTCTCTCTCTCCGGGATGGTTCCGCTGTCAGCTTGCTTCTTCGCGGCCGTTCTGGGGCAGTTGCGGACTCCGGCGGGCGGACAAGTAAGTGCCGGGACGGGGACCCGGGGGCGGGCGGCGGGCGAGGGCGAAGCCTTCCCCACGCATCCTTTCCCCGGATGGCTTTCAGGAAGGACGGCGAGACTCGAGTCCCGGAGCCCCTTCCAAGACCAGCGAGGTCCTCCAGGCTCTCGGCTTCCACGCGTTTGTGATGGACAAAGTAGCAGATAAATATGAGTCCCACACACAAGGGTAATGCAAGGTCCCATTCCAGATGCATTCGAAAATGGTGTCCTCTTATAACATATTTTACAGAAAACGATGTATATTACCAGCCAATACTAGTTATGCAGAATGGATTCATCTTTGAATTTTTTTTTTTTCTTCCCTGAATGGTCTGAGCACTCTCATGATTTATTATTGTGGTCCTTCTAAAATATATCTAGATTTATTATACGTTAGTGTGGTAGAAATAGCAGAACAATTGGAATATCACAAGAAAGTGACAAGGATTTGGTTATGGGATGTTCCTGCTGACAAATAAATAGGTGGCATTGTGAAATATGTATCTGCACTGACAGTTTGTATTATTGTTCAAACAGCAATCTTGTTTATGTATACTTGAATTCTCTTTTAATAAAATTTGAAATGGAAAAAAAAAAAAAGCCCCCTTTGTCGGATTGTCTCTGGGAGTCTGGTCGGTCCCTGAGCTGCGGCCGGACTCGAACCTGGTGCGTCTCCCGCCGGTGAAGGCGGGATGCCACCCTCCAGGTGGGGCCTGGGGATCCCCCGGAATTGCAGCTCGCCATCTCCAGACTACAGAGATCAGTTCTCCTGGGGGGGGGGGGATGGATGCTTTGAAGGGTGGACTCTGTGACATTGTACCCCGCTGAGGTGCCTGTCAGTGTTCCCTCTAAGCTGAGTTAGTGTGAGCCAGCTCACGGTTCTTTCGCCTCCGGCTCACAGATTTTTGTCTTATCTCAGGGAGCAAACTAGTTTATGCCGTAGCCAAATCGCCTCGCTCGCAGCTTTAATGCCAGGAGCTCACAAAGTAGAATTCTTGCTCACAAGACTCCACAGCTTGGAGGGAGCATTGGTCCCTGTCCTCCCCAGGCTCCATCCCCAAATCTCTAGGAGTTTCCCAGCCTGGATCTGGCAACCCTACCCCCCCTCCCCTCCTGGTGGCCAAGGGAGAACCTGACAAGTGGCTGCCGTCCTGAAACAGTATTCAATGGAGCTGGGTTCGAATCCAGTTAGCACCTTAGATACCAATGAGATTCCCAGGGTATGAGCACCCTTCGTCAGATATCCGAAAAGGCAGCTTTGGCTCGCCGAAGCTTATATCCCCCAAATCTTGTTGGTTCTCAAAGGGGCTTTCTCTTCCAAGGGACCCTCTTCCCCGTTAGATCTATTGGTTGGCTGGCGTTATTAATAGTAACACTTAGCAGTATTAATCCCGGCGTGTGTGTAGGCATGATTGTGTTAGGATCCATGTGCAACGTGGGAGATGCTGATGGCAAAGACAGCTGTCTCCAGCGTTCCCTCTCAGCTGAGTTAGTGTGAGCTAACTTTCTGTTTTGTGGTCTCTCTCTGTATATGTCTGTATTTTTCTCTTGCTGGCTTGAAAGACAGTGTTAACTTGCATGGATTGCTGTTGTTTTTTTAAAGTGAATTGATGCTGCTGGAGGGTTGTCTTTACACCTTTGCTCACTTTCAGGCAACGCTCCCTCTAAGCCACAGAATCTTGTGAGCAAAAATTCTACTTTGTGTCTGCTAATGGAGCTGATTGTGTCCTGATCTGCCTAGCTCCTGAGTGGAAGGAATCCCAGATCGGCCTGAAGGTTTTAATTTGTACCATAATAGAAGAACTCTGTTCGTTTCTAACTTTCTGTTTTGTGGTCTCTCTCTGTATATGTCTGTATTTTTCTCTTGCTGGCTTGAAAGACAGTGTTAACTTGCATGGATTGCTGTTGTTTTTTTAAAGTGAATTGATGCTGCTGGAGGGTTGTCTTTACACCTTTGCTCACTTTCAGGCAACGCTCCCTCTAAGCCACAGAATCTTGTGAGCAAAAATTCTACTTTGTGAGCTACCGGCATTAAAGTTGTGAGTGAGCAATTTGGCTGCTGCATAAATGAGTTTGCTCTGGAGCCCTCCTTCCTGAGCGGAGACAAAAATGTGCGAGCTGGAGGCTAAAAAACCGTGAGCCAGCTCACACTAACTCAGCTTAGAGGGAACACTGCTTTCAGGGTGTTTTATTTATTTCCTCATATCCCACCTTTCTCTCCAGTGGGCTCCAAAAGCAGCTTACGTCAGTCTCCTCTCCTCTGTTTTATCTCCACAACAACCCTGTGAGGTATGTTAGGCTGAGGGTGTGTGGCTGGCCCAAAGTCACCCAGCGAGCTTCCATGGCATGAGTGGGGGGATTCGAACCTGCATCCACGACCCCATGTTGTCTCTGCAGCTCTGTCTAGAGTTGCTGTGTGGTGATGATAATGTAGTTGTAAATTTCATGGGGGGGGCACATTTTTTTTTTTTGCAAATGGGGGGTTTGGATGCTGGTGCCCCCATTCCTTGCTGGTGCCAAGGAATGGGGGCAGCTCTTGTGCCCGACTTGTTTCCGTGTTCGAGCTTTATTATTATTTTTTAACTGCCCCCGAAGTGGCAGGATTTTATTAAATTTTTCACCAAAAATACACACATAAAACACAAATGTACAAACAAACATAGAAACACATACTAACACACATACTAACACCTGGGGGTTATTGTCGTTTTAACGCATGTTTATACTGTTGCCTAGTCTGCCTTAGTAACAATTACTTGTGAACTGTGTGAGCAACTTTTCTATTGTCCTATAACCGGTGTACATTTCCCTTGTATTCAATTAGTCTGTCCCTTACAAATTAGCCTAAATATGCTTATCATACCAATTATAAAATCGTGTCCAAGTATTCTGGAATGTTGAGTCCGTTGCGCCTTTTATCAATGAAGTCAGTTTATCCAATTCCGTTGCCTCTAAGACTTTGTTTATAAATTCTCATTTTATCGGTATTTCTAGTGATTTCCAATATTTTTTTTTTTTTTTGGTAAACAAATTTTATTTTCTCAGGAATACAACATATAAAACATTTCATTCTATCAATTGTCTACCCCATTCCCAGTTCCTCCCCTCCCTCCAATGGCTTCCCACAATGCTTCCACCCCTGCTCCAAATTACTTCATATCATCAACAATATCAGTTTTTCATCATTACAATCTAAAGATAACATCGTTTGACTTAATATTGATCTAAACATATTAAGTTTTGTTTCACATCCCAGTTCTTTTCCAGATAAATTTTAAAATCATTCCATTCTCCAAAAAACTCATCGTCTTCTTTGTTATTCAGTTTTTTTGTAATCTTATCCATTTGTGCCATGAACAGAACTTTTTGTATCCATTCTTCAACCTCTGGTACCTTTTCCGTCTTCCAAAACTGAGCATAAATCATTCTCGCTGTCACTATCAGGTACCAGAGTAAAGTTTTTTTAGTCGTATTGACTTCTTCCATTTTGAGTCCCAAAAGCAGAATTTCCGGTGCTTTTTTAAAAGAACATTTCAGTATTTTTTGCATTTCATTGTGGACTTTTGTCCAAAAGTCTACAGCTTTCTCACAAGTCCACCACATATGATAAAATGAGCCCTCATGCCTCTTACATTTCCAACATTTGTTTGACATATTTTGATTCATATTTGCAATCTTCTTAGGTGTCATGTACCACCTATACATCATCTTATAACAATTTTCTTTAACATTAGTACATGTCGAGATCTTAATAGAATTTTTCCACAAATATTCCCAGGTTTCCATAGCCACTTCCTTATTCATATTAATAGCCCATTTTAACATTTGTTCTTTAACAGTTTCATCTTCAGTATACCATTTTAACAACACCTTATACATTTTAGAAATATTTTTTCCTCCTCCACTCTCCCATACCTTTTCAATTTCATTTTTTTCCTCTCTAAAACCATAGTTTTTTTTGTCAGATCTAAAAAGATCATAAATCTGCATATATTTCAACCACTCATATTCATATTCAATTTCATTCTGCTTTTTCATTACCCACTCTGTTCCCTCTTTTTTAATTAAATCTCTATATGGCAACCAGTCTCTACCTCGCTGTCTTGAGTAAGATATCAACACTTCTACTGGTACAATCCACAATGGTCTTAAGTCACTCTGGTACTTCTTATATCTTGTCCATACCATATACAAAGCTTTTCTCACCAAGTGAAGTTTAAAAAAACTGTCCATTTTTATCTTGTCATACCATAAATATGCATGCCAGCCAAATCTACAATCATGCCCTTCCAACCCCAACAATCTGTCATTTTCAAGCTTCACCCATTGATCCATCCATGTTAGACAAACCGCTTCATAATATAGTCTAAGATTTGGCATTTGTAGACCTCCTCTTTCTTTGGCATCACAAAGTATTTTCATTTTGATCCTTGGTTTCTTGCCTGCCCAAACAAATTTTGACAACTCTTGTTGCCACTTGGCCAACAAATCCGTTTTATGCAGAATTGGTATTGTTTGGAACAGGAACATCAAACGTGGTAGGACATTCATTTTTATAACTGATATTCTTCCCATCAGTGATAAGTTCATTTTATCCCATTTCTTAAAATCTTGAGTCAGCTTAGTCCATAATTTCTCATAATTATTCTTATATAGGTCTATATTTTTTGCCGTTAATTCAATTCCAAGGTATTTTGTTTTTTTAACTACTTCACATTGTACCAGTTCTTGTAGTTCCACTTGTTTTTGTTTGATCATGTTTTTACATATAAGTTTTGTTTTATTCTTATTTACGTAAAAGCCGGCCAATTCTCCAAACTCCTTTATTTTTTGAAAAAGCAATGTCAATTTTTCTGTTGGGTTTTCCACCATAAACATTACATCGTCTGCAAATGCTCGATATTTGTATTGGTGTCCTTTATGTGTCAAGCCCTTTATTTCTTGATCGTACTGTATTTTTTGTAAAAGTATTTCCAATACCCAGATAAATAATAACGGTGATAACGGACAACCTTGCCTTGTTCCTTTCTGTACTTTGAAGTTATCTGTCAGTTCTTTATTCACATTTATTTTAGCTCTTTGTTCAGAATAGATAGCTTCAATACAATTTCTAAAATGTTGTCCCGCTTCAATCTTTTCCATCATCTGGTGCATAAAATTCCAATTAAGATTGTCAAAAGCTTTTTCTGCATCAACAAACAGAAAAGCTACTTCTTTTTCTGGGTGCTTTTCATAATATTCAATTGCGTCCATTACTATTCTTACATTGTCTCTAATCTGCCTTTTGGGTAAAAAGCCCGCTTGATCTTCAGAAATTACCGTTTGTAAATAGTTTTTCACCCTTTCTGCAATAATTTTTGCAAAGATTTTATAATCGTTGTTCAAAAGAGATATTGGCCTGTAGTTCTTTACATTTGTTGAATCTTGTCCTTCCTTTGGAATCAAAGAAATAATTGCTTCTTTCCATGAGTCCGGCACCTTTTTGTTTTCTCTTATTTCGTTGGTTAAAGCTTCCAGGACCGGGGAAATTTCTTCTTTCATCTTTTTGTAGAATTTCGCTGTAAATCCGTCCGGCCCAGGCGCCTTCCCCAACTTTGTCTCTTCTATTGCCTTCATCACTTCTTCTTTTTGAATTGGACCATTTAATAAATCTTTGTATTCCTTACTTATTTTTGGTAGTGGAATCTCCTTTAAATATGTTTTAATCTTCTCAAGATCAACTCTAGTTGTTTGGAATAGTTTAGCATAATACTTGAAGAAACATCTCTTTATTCCATTAGGATCAACGAACTCTTTTCCATCTTCTATTATTTTGGTTATCATTCTTCTCTCTCTTCTAGCCTTAAGTTGCCAAGCTAAGTATTTTCCCGGTTTGTTCGCCCCTTCAAAAGATTTCTGTTGTAACTTCTTTAAATTCCAATACATTTCCTGATTCCAAGTCTCATTCAGTTGTTCCTTCAGCAACTTTAATTCTTTAATAATTTGCTTTTTTCCAGGCTTCTTTTTTAATTCCTTTTCTTTCTGAGCAATTTTTTCTAACACTTCTGTTTGTTTTTGAAGTTTTTCCTTTTTTTGCTTCACGTTTTGCGAGATGAGAATTCCTCTCATCACCGCTTTATAAGCATCCCATACAATCTGTATCGGTGTTTCTTTATTTAAATTTTGTTGAAAGAATTGTTTCGTTTCTTCCTTTAACATCTCAATTACCGTTTTCTTATCCAACAAGTCTTCATTAATCCTCCACAGAAAGGGTTTTTTCCTTTCTGTGGAACTCCATACCACCGGATTGTGATCTGAATTACATCTTGGCAAAATTTCAGTCTTATGTGTTTTCATTGATAATTCTTCAGACATCCAAATCATATCAATTCTGGAAAAAGAGCAATGTCTATTGGAATAAAAAGTAAAGTCTTTCTGCATCGGGTTCCATTTCCTCCAAACATCTTCTAATTTTTCTTGCTTAACTAATTCAAAAAAATTCTTTGGCAATTTTCCGCTGAATTCGTTGTCCTTTTGTGGTTTTCTGTCTAGACGATCTATTGTCCCATTAAAGTCTCCGGCCATAATAACTTGCTCATAAGTCAATTGTTGTAATTGGTCAGTTATATCCTTAAAAAATTTTTCCTTTGCTCCATTGGGTGCGTACACGTTGATCAACAATGTTTTTTTCTGCTGAATCATTAATTCCACACCCACGTATCTGCCATCTATGTCCTTAAAAATTTCTGTAGGTTGTAACTCCTTCTTCACATATGTCACAACTCCTTTTTTCTTGTTTGAGGCCGCAGAACAAAATTCAATTCCAAATAAAGCATTCTTTAAATATTTTATATCCTGTTTTCTAATATGTGTTTCTTGCAAGCATATCACGTTGCATTTCTGTTTCTGTATCCAATGATTGATTCTTTTCCTCTTGTTTGGTGAATTTAATCCATTAACATTCCATGACAACAATTTGTACTCCATTATGCGTTTTATTTTAAAGTTCTCCAAAGACGTCCGCATTGTCCGCCTTAAATTTATAAAAGTCCATCATCGATCTGATCTGAATCCTCCCACCTTGATACGTAAAGGATAAACCTTGTGGAATCTCCCATCTATATCTGATGCTCAAAGCTCTGAGTTTGTCCGCCAAGGATTTATACCTTTTCCTGTCTTGCAGTATTGTTCTTGGGAGTTCTCTCATCACCATAATTTTGTTTCCCTCTATTACAAAAGGGACGTTGAATTGCTTCTTGAATATCTCCTCTGTTATTGATCTTGTTACAAATTGTACAATTACATCCCTTGGTAAATTCTTCTTTTCTGCAATTCTGGAGTTCACTCTATAAATCAAATCAAAGTCTGAGTCCATTGACCCTTCCTCCTCGCCCAGAAAAGCCGTTATCACTTCCATCATTTTTTCTTTTAAGTTCTCATTCTCTGTTTCCTTAATGCCTCTGAATCTCAGATGAGTCTGCATCCTTCTGAACTCCATCATTGTCTCTGATCTTGTAATTTGTTGAGTCAAAGAATCTTGTTTCTCTTCTATTTTTTGTATCTTCTCCTCTGTCTCTGTAGTCTTGGTTGCATTTGCTTGAACATCCTTCTTAACTCCTTCCATTTCTTGCTTGATTGAAGTTATTTCTGTAGTAACCAATTCCTTCAATGCTGTTATGTTCTTCTCTTGGACTTCTTCTAGATGTTTCAGATGAATCTGAGTTTGCTTCTCCAGTTGGTCCCCCAATGTTTTTTCTATCTGCTCCCCCATGGCTTGTATTGCCTCTGTCATTCTCTTCTCCATTGCTTCCATGGAGGCACCACAGGAATGTTAAACAATAAGCGTTTTTACAGTTTTTAAAGGCTTCAATCAACTTTTTTCTCTCCGGAATCGGATTTCTGGGATTTACTATTCATTTTCCGCTCAACCGCTTAATTCAAATTGACTCCAAACTCAGTTCAGGTAAGCGGCACGTTTTTGTTATCTAGCACGTTCAAAACGGGTTTCGCATTGTTTCTTTTAACTCACAGTTGTTGTCCTTCTTCAAAGAAGTCTGCTGACGAAGAATTTATGCCGGTAATCCGGCTCGATCGGCCACTATAGAGTTGCTTGGCACTTGCCTTCTTCGTGGGAGGAGGTCAAAGCCCAATTCAGCTTCTTCCGAAGCTGGATTACGCCAACCTCACACTCCCTCTAGGGCGCTGCTGCCTGCTTGTCCCCCCCCCTCGCTGGGGAGTGATGCGTTGGGCTGTATATTGCCCAAACTGTCAAAAGTGGCCGTCGCTCGCTTCGCACGATCGCGAAACGCTTCAGTCCTCCATCTTAGCCAGACCGGAAGCCTGATTTCCAATATTTTGCATAAAGAATTCTGGCAGCCGTAGTTAGAAAGACTATCAAATAATGGTCCTCTTTGTTTGAATTATCCGGTAAAATATTCAACAACAAAACCTCTTGTGTAAAAGGTATTACTGAGCCTAGTACCTTTTGCAAAATTTCATGCACCATTACCCAAGATTTCTTAGATCTTTCACAGTGCCACCACATATGATAAAATGAACCAACATTATTTTCACATGTCCAGCACTTATTAGAACATTTCGGATCTATTTTAACTAACTTTTCAGGTGTTGCATACCATCTATAAACCATTTTATACACATCTTCTTTGTACGGAATAGCTTTCGTCAGGGGTCATTTCGTAGAAAAGGAGCTAGGGGAACTCATTAGCATAACTCATTAGCATATGCCACACCCCCTGACATCAGGGGCCCGGCGGTGGACCTGCAAGGCCGGCGGAAGTGCGAGGAAGCCCCGCCAAGGCCCTCCCTGAGAGGAAGCAACTTACCCTCCCTCTTCTCCTGCCTCCTCCTGGCTGAATGAGGGCTGGAAGCGGGGTGGCCAGAAGCAGGGGGCGGGGCTTCATTGTGTGCCCCACCCCCTGCACCTCACCCGGGGGAACTGCGTTCCCCCGCGTTCCCCCCCGAAATGACCTCTGGCTTTCGTAATCCTAATGTTTTTCTTCCATATTTGATCCCACTGCTCTAATTTAATAGTATGCCCAATATTTTGCCCCCATTGAATCACATTCCCTTTTACTATTTCATCCACCATCATATCATCAAGTAACAGCACATAAAGCCTTCCTATAAGCTTCTGATCTGAGGATATAATAACCTTTTCAAGCTCTAAGATTTTTATAAAATCCTGTTCTCTTGTCTTTTGTAAATCTAGACTCTATTTGCGTTCTTTGCCACCAGGGTAGGTCTTCTAGTGGTTTCAGAGAGTCTTCAGAATCCAGTATGTCCAAATACCTTCTTGGAAATTCTTCCTGATACACATTTGGGAGTGTAATGGCTTCTAGTGGAACAGTCAATTTTGAGGTTTTTATATAAAAACGCTTATGTACGTTTCCCCATATTTTCCTTAAAGATGCCCATATCCAATGTTGTTTAAAATGTTTATGAACACTTGCTTTTCCATACCATAACAAATCCATGCCACCCTAACTGAAGGTCATGGCCTTCCAGTTTCAGTATTCTCTTATCTTCCAATGTTCGAGCTTTGGAGCGAAATCTAGTCTGGAATATATGGAAGCAAACCCCGTAGAAGTGAATGGGAGGTGCATTGCTGTGTTGTGTTCTCCATGCACTTCGATGGACCCGAACCAACGGGTTGAAATTAAATCAGAAGAGTCTTTGGCTAAACATTAGGAAGAACTTCCTGACAGAGCAGTTCCTCAGTTCCAAAGAGAGATGAACACATGGTATTCACTGCCACATTGGGAGGTTTTCCAACAGAAGTTAGATGGCCATCTGACAACAATGCTGATCCTATGAACTGAGGCAGATCATGAGAGGGAGGGCAGGAAGGGTTCCCTCATTGCTTAGTTCTTGTGGCCCTTTCTTACATGCCCAGGGAAATTCTGATCACCACTTTGGGGTCAGGAAACCATTTTTCTCCAGGCCAGTTTGGCCGGAGATCCTGGGTAGTGAAAGGCGGGGTATAAATCCAATCTCCTCCTCCTTCTCCTTCGTCGTTATTTTTAAAATAATCTGGACTAGCCTCATTGTTAGAAAGCTGTGCGTATGTGTGTGTTAAGTGCTGTCAAGTTGTTTCTGACTTAGGGCGGTCCTATGAATAAGTGACCTCCAAAACATCCCATTGTTAAAAGCCTAGCTCAGGTCTTCCAAACTGTGGACCGTGACTTCCTTGACAGAGTTCACCACTCTCATGTTGGGTCTTCCTCTTTCCCTGCTACCTTCAGCTTTTCCAAGCATTATTGTCTGTTCCACTGACTCTTGTCTTCTCGTAAGGGGACCAAAGTATGAAAGCTACATGTATTTTAAATAAGCCATCCTCCACTCTCGTCACTGTGTAGGTCCCTGGCTTCCCTGCTCACTCTGCGTCTGCCCGCGAAGTCTGTAATAAATCTAATTCCGGAAGTTTTGGCACTTTCAAGCTGCAGAGACTCAAGTGGATAAGATTTGGGGTTCTTTTTCCGGCTTGGTTTCAATAGAGCTTTTAAAGTCTCTGGTTTGGTGGCGGTTTAGGTGCTAGCTTTTTTTTTTTTTTTTTTTAAAGTTCAGCGGCTTGTTATGCTTTTCAGTGTTTAAAGTACACATGTCGTTTTGTTGCGGTTCTTACAACAGCCAGTATTGTCCTCCTACAGCAGAGGGTGGGGGGAACCGGGACTGAGTCTCGCTGTCGGTCACCGAGACCATATGTGGGAGAGGGGAGGCTTGAACAGGGAACCACAGCCCATTTGGTTTGCTATTCTACATGGCAACCAGCACAACCATTTGGGACCAGTATGGATCTGTTTCATGTATGTGGAATCAGCTGCCTGGGGAGGTGGTGAGCTCCCCCTCCCTGGCAATCTTTAAGCCGTGGCTGGACAAACACTGGTCAGGGAGGCTTGAGGCTGATCCTGCATTGAGCAGGGAGTGGGACTAGCCCCTTCCAACTCTGTGATTCTAGGATTCTATGTTAGTACTGACTGGAATAGCTTGTAACTCTCTAAGCAGAAGGCAGACTCCCCGCCAGGTTCCCTCAATCCGCCAGGGGCTTGAAATGCCCCTGGTTTTTAAATTCCTGGTTTTGTTGTTGTTGTTGTCCGACTCTTCGCGACCCCATAGACCAGATCAAGCCAGGCCTTCCGGTCTTCCGCCGTCCTCTGAAGTTTGCTCAACTTCATGTTCGTTGCATCTATGACACTGTCTAACCATCTCATCCTTTGCCGTCCCCGTCTTCTTTGACCCTCAATCTTTCCCAGCATCAGGGTCTTCTCCAGTGAGGGCTCCCTTCTCATTGGGTGGCAAGGCAGCCAAAATATGAACCCACTTGAAACTGCGACCAATTTCACACAAGAGCTGTGCCGCGGTCGCACCTCCCTTTGTCCTGTTTCTATTGGTCAATTCCCCACTCGAAGACGCGCGGCCGCATTTTGACCCGCGGCTTCACCCGATTTTCCCCATGGCTTCATGATTCTCAAAAAACAGGACCAGCGGTGGGGGAAATCGGGTGAAGCCGCGGGTCAAAATACGGCTGCGCGGCTTCGAGTGGGAAATTGACCAACAGAAGCGGGGCAAAGGGAGGCACGACTGCGGCACAGCTCTTGTGCGAAATCGGTCTGCCTTGTACTAACTGGGGACATTCAAATTTTGGCTGACTACTTCCCACAATTAAAAAGATGCCTTTACACACCAATCCCCTATTTTGGCATATTTGTTGCTTTGGTGTCCTTCCCCACCCACCCCCTTAATTAAATCAAAACAACTGTTGACCTTATAACCTTAGCTTGTTTTTTGCATAACTTAAAACATCTTCGTCATGTTACGTGTAAATTTGCTGTTCAGCCTGTAAGTTTGAACTCTAACTTCCCTTCCAGTGTATTTGAAAAAGCGTGCATGCACACGAAGGCTTGAATAAACCTTTGTTGGTCTTAAAGGTGCCACTGGACTCTAAATTTGTTCTACTACTGTAAATGGCGGCTTATCCCAAGACCAGGAAAAAACAAGAGGTTTCTGTTTCCATCTCAATTAACAATCTTGCCAACTGAGAACTGAATGGCACCTGACTTAGACACAACCATACACCTAGGTTCCTTAGCATTACCCTGGACAGGACCTTGAACTATAACAGCGTTGGCCAGACTGTGGCTCGGGACCCGCATGCGGCACTTTCACACCCAGGGCTATTTTTGGGCAGGAACGCGGAGGAACGGAGTTCCGGCTGGCTTCCAAGTTGGCCACGCCCAGCAGGAACTCATTAGCATAATAGGTCACTCCCAACAGCAGAAACTCATTAGGATTGGCTACATTAGGGGTGTGTGGCCTAACATGCAAAGGAGTTCCTGCTACAAGAAAGGGCCCTGGGTTTGGACAACAAACAAGGTAAACAGAATAAGAAGCAAAAGGTGGGTGTGGCTGGATGACCACACTTCTGGTAACATGGGGGTGTGGCCTAATATGCCAATGAGCTGTGCTTTCAGGGGTGTGGCCTAATATGCTAATGAGTTTTTGCTGGGCTTTTTAATATTTTATTTATTTATTTATCCTTCCATTTGTATACTGCTTACCCTTTGAGGGCTCTGAGCGGTGCACATATTTAATCAGTACAAGTCCTAACCTAGGGCCACATACAGGGTGTGTGTGTGACTAACCTACCAGGCACCCTTTGTAGCGAGTTGTTTTTCTGTTGTCTGTGGGTGACGTCCTCCTGGCGCTGGTCTTGATTTATGACTTCCTGGCTGTTGTGACACCTTCGAGTCTGGGCCGAGCGCACATCCGCGCATGCTCGCTGTCGGCCTCTGTCCATCAGGCTCCGGCCTATCGCGTTGCCCGGCCTCTGTGTCTGTCGGCCCAGCCTTCTCTCACTCACCAGCCTCCACCATGCTTCTCCGCCGCCGCCGCTCGTTGCTCGCTCGTTCACGCCGCTGCCGCTACACCACAAGGGACAGGTGCCCCCCCGCTCTAAGAGCAGGTACCCAATTTGTCTATTTGCCCTTTAACGGGCTTTCGAGCCGCTGGGTGGGTGGGAGCTGGGACATAGGGCCGGGAGCTCACTCCGGCCGCGGTGGGGCTCAAACAGCCAAAGCTGCTCGGCCAGATGTAATGCAGGCTTCACTTACCGCCTGCGCCACCGCTCCCTTTTTCTACAAAAAGAGCCCTGTATCGTGCGGCTCCCGGCAGGGCGGCTGGGGAAGTTAAATATCATTCACAAACAAATATCATTGGACAAACAAATATCATCATCAATATCTGTTTTTACCACTTTTGTTATTATTTTTGGCAGTCTCGTTTAATGTTAATAAAAAGCAAATCTGCATATTTCCCCGTGAAAACGTGTAATATTTGTTCATGTCTTGTGGCTCTCAAACATCTGACGTTTGAGCAAGTTCGGCCACCCCTGAGCTATAAGCACCATCTTACCAATGCAGCAGCAAAAATACGCACACGGAACAACGTTCTCCAAAAATGATGCGGTACAACTTGGAGTGCGTCTGCTACAACACGTAGACGCTCAGCTTTGGGGTTGGTGTATGGCACAGCGGAATGTGGTGCTTCAGTGTGGCTCAACAGCTCAAGATGTTCACAGACTTGATGTCCAACCACCAGAAGATGTATTGAACCCACTCCCGCCTGTTGGCCACCCACATCGTGCCACATCGCTCCCCTGTATGTCTGAAGACAAGATGCTCATCTTCGTGAATATATAAGGATCATTGAAGACAGAGAGCTGCCAATCCACAAAGACAGGGCAGACTAAGATCCCGACACCCAGCAATAAGATCTGCACAAATCCTGCAGTCACAAAATTTCGATCTAGGGAATGAATGGTTGCGAACATGGGTGCAATCAGTTCCACCCAATTTCCATAACCTGATAAGCACCAATGAGAGGCCCGCAGGATTTGACTTGCCACGTAAAGTGTGGAAGATGGCTAATAGAATAAGAACAGGCTTTGGCAGTTGCTCAGACCTGTTGCTCAAATGGGGCAAGGTTTCCCCCGAGAATCGTGCTTGGCCACTGAGAGGGAAAAATGAATTTTTAGTGGTCCTGACAGAGCAGTTCCTCGTTCTTTGGAGGTTTTCCAACAGAGGCTCGATGGCCCTCTGACAGCAATGCTGATTCTGTGAACTTAAGCAGGTCACGAGAAGGGAGGGCAGGAAGGGTTGCCTCAGTGCTTAGTTCTCGTGGCCCTTTTTTACACGCCCAGGGAAATGCCAGTCGCCACTTTGGGGTCCGGAAGCAATCCTGAAGGGTTTTTTTTTTTTTTGTCATCTTCTGTGCGTGGAACAGTGGTCAGTGGGGGTGTGGAGGGGGAGGTATTTGTGAATTTCCTGCATTGTGCAGGGGGTTGGACTAGATTACCCTGGAGGTCCCTTCCAACTCTATGATATTGACTTTCACAATAGAATTGGGGGGGGGGGCTCATTCCAAGATTCCCCGTTTCTTTTTAGCCCTGTTCACAAGTTACAGTGTACACTTGATTTTTTAAAGTGTGTTAATTTTATTTATTTAATTAATTTATACTCCTCCTTTCTCCCCGATGGGCACCCAAAGCGGCTTATATCATTCTCCTCTCCTCTGTTTTGTCACCACAACGACCCTGTGAGGAAGGTTGGGCTGAAAGAGTGCGACTGGCCCAAGATCACCCAGTGAGCTTCCTTGGCGCATGTGGGGATTTGAACCTGGGTCTTCCAACTACTCTTAACCACTACATGACAATGGCTCTCTTTAAGTAGTCCTTTCTGTTACATTCAGTGCATGTACCATTGATTGTGTGTTGCAACTAATGGTGTGCATTTGGTATAAACCGAGCTGAATAGATACCCTGGAAATATCTTATCGGCATTTTCTAGTTATTCATTAAGCAGAATCCAGTTCGAAGATCTGTACTCGGATACCAATATAGCTGAGCCCCCCAAAAGCCGATTTTGTTTAGCTTTTATTCGGGTGACAGCTATACCGTGAGCCATCCCCAGCTGAGCTGCGAGAGAGGATCAGCTGGGGAGGTGTGGAGCTGACAGCTCCATGCCGCCTCGAGGTTGGCTGGCTCCACTTGCAGCTCGGTTTCAACTGAGCTGCAAAGAGAAGCCAACCCAGGATCGGAGGAGGTGGCGGGAGCTGAGAACTCTGTGCTGCTTCAGCTGGGGCTAGCTTCTCCCAGGATTGGAGGAGGCAGCGGGAGCTCTCTGCCACAAGTGGATCCTGGAGCCAGCGTCTCCTGCCAGGCAGAAGAAGCCTCCCATCCAGCTCTGCTTGCAGCACCAGGAAGAAGAAGAAGAAGAGATTGGATTTATATCCTGCCCTTCACTCAGAGTCTCAGAGCGGCTTACAATCTCCTTTCCCTTCCCCTCCCCACAACAGACACCCTGTGAGGTAGGTAGGGCTGAGAGAGCTCTTGACAGAAACTGCTCTTTTTCAAGAACAGCTCTTATCAGAACTATGGCTTGCCCAAGGTCATCCAGCAAGTGCAAGTGGAGGACTGGGGAATCAAACCCGGTTCTCCCAGATTAGAGTCTGCGCTCTTAACCACTACACCAAACTGAACTCCCTGCCACATGCAGCTGAAAAAATTCAGCAATTCCGAATGCTTCCCGAATATTAATACCCAACAAATATTGAGATTCAGGAATATCAGGGCGGAAAAAAACATATTTTTTTTTGGTTCAGTACACCCGAACCTGAATAATACCATTTTTTATTTGCCACCCCACATCTATCCAGGTACCAGTCTCCGATTTCAGTTGCATATTGTATCTTTCTACAAACAAATGTACATGCATAAATGTAAACTGTATGTGTGTTTGCTGTAATATGTGAACAGGGCTTTTGTCTCTTCCAGTGGCACAGGCTAGCAAGTGTCATGTCTTTTTTCTCCCTTCACAACCTTTATTGGCATATATCGGAATACAGGTAGAAGCAATAAACAGATAGAGAGGTAACAAGGAAAAATGAGTCAATCATATGCATCTAGACATTATGCAATCGATCCTTGATTACCAGACTTAGGAATAAGGCTACCTTTTCAGTTATTTTGGATGAAGAATCGTTCAGAAGATGGTGCACTTTTAACGTATCCAGCCAGGCTATCATATTAGATAAAATTGGGTCTAAAAAAAGTAGAACATATATCACCATATTGGGAACAATCAGGGCTATTTTTGGGCAGGAACGCACAGGAACGGAGTTCCGGCTGGTTCCTGAGTTGGCCACGCCAAGCAGGAGCTCATTAGCATAGCAGGCCACACCCAACAGCAGAAACTCATTAGAATTGGCTACATTAGGGGTGTGTGGCCTAACATGCAAAGGAGTTCCTGCTACAAAAAAGCCTTGGGTTTTGACAACAAACAAGGTAAACAGAATAAGAAGCAAAAGGTGGGTATGGCTGGATGACCACACTTCTGGCAACACGGGGTGTGGCCTAATATGCTAATGAGTTTCTGCTGTTGGGTAGGACCTATTATGCTAATGAGTTCCTGCTGGGCTTTTTCTACAAAAAAAGCCCTGGGAACAATACAGTAAAATATGGAGGACCGAGTCAACTTGATTTAGGTTACATTCACAAAGTCTTGTTGAATATGTCATTATGTAGGTCTGGGGCAAGCCTGCATCCAGAATCCCATCAATGTGTCTGACACATTAAAAAAAGGGAGAGATTGCAGGGTTCAGAAGCCCAGCGAAAGCTGTTTGCATGAGCTCAGATCTGCGTGAGCTCAGATCTAGGGCAGAACATGAGGATCACATTTCTGTCACTTTCCCGAATCCTCTATCCAACAGGACAGCCCTGCTGGATCAGACCAGTGGTCCATCTGATCCAGCATCCTGATTCACACAGCGGGGCCAACTAAGAGGGCAAAGAGGCCAAGGCCTTTGTCTGATGTTGCCTCCTAGCACTGGGATTCAGAGGTTTACTACCTTTGAATATGGCGGTTCCCCTTAGTCACCATGGCCAGTAGCCACTAATGGACCTCTCCTCTGCCGATCTGCCTAACTCACTTTTAAAGTCATCTGTGATTATGGCTCTCATTATCTCCATTGGCCCCCTACTGCAAGTGGATCCCCAGAATTACAGTCCATTTAGATGTGGGTGTGAGCTACTTGTATTAAAGTTGTGAGCGAGCGATTTGGCTACTGCATCAATTAGTTTGCTCTGGAGCCATCCCTTCCTGAGCTAAGACAAAAATCTGTGAGCTGGAGGCTAAAAAACTGTGAGCTAGCTCACACTAACTCAGCTTAGAGGGAACACTGGTCCCAGTTCAAAAAGCAGTGCTTTTATGTGTGTTGGTTGCTAAGCATGCAAATAGGTTTGAGAGGGAAAAGGGGTGTTTCACTTTTTTTGCCAGAGAGCTGGTAAGACAGAGCCATCCTTAGGCACACAATTATTTTGCTACTCCTGCTGTCATCTTTGGTCAAGCAGGTTCCATAGCATTTTGAAGTGCTTGAAAACCTGTGTGCATGCTCAGAGACGAATTGCTGTGGGCCATTTTTCTCCACAAGTTCAGTTCTGGGGCAGAAACAAGGGCATTCAGCTGTGCTCGTTTTCCCTAGAATTTTGAACTTGGAGAGCATAACACGGTTGGCTTGTTTCCTTGCGCTCTCCACCCCTCAGGGATCGTAGGCTTAATTACCTTTCTAAAGGTAGTTCTTCAGCCACCAGACGCTAATTTCTTTTGGCACAGTGGCGCGATGTGATAGAATGGCCCATTCAGAAATCCGGGTTTATTAGCTCAAGCTGTTTATGCTTTATTAGTACATTGGGCAGCCGCTGTTCATTAATTGAATGCCGTCCCTGGGTTGGTGGAGGAGACTACCAGCATTGTTCAGAAAGCTAGCTGGAACCTATCTTTGATACACTCCTCCGCTCGATATGGCTCCAAGAAGCCTCCATGTACTGTAGCAGTGTACCTGAACTCAGTGTACTGTATGTACTGTAGCAGTGTTCCTGTGGCTCAGCGATAGAGCATCTGCTGAGCATGAAGAAGGTCCCAGGTTCAATCCCCAGCATCTCCTGTTAGAAGGACCAGGGTGATATGAAAGACCTCTGCCTGAGACCCTAGAGAGCTGCCACCAGGCTGAGTAGATAACACTGACCTTGATGGACCAAGGGTCTGATTCAGTGGAAGGCAGCTTCATGTGTTCAGGAGGATTTCTCACTGGGAGCGTCCTGTCCTGGATAGCCCAGGCTAGCCCGGTCTCATCAGATCTTGGAAGCTAAGCAGGGTCAGCCTTGGATAGTATTTGGAAGGGTGAGCTCCAAGGAATACCCGGGTCATGACCAGTGTTCCCTCTAAGCTGAGTTAGTGTGAGCTAGCTCACCATTTTTTAGCCTCTGGCTCACACCTTTTTGTCTCAGCTCAGGAAGGAGGGCTCCAGAGCAAACTAGTTTATGCAGTAGCCAAATTGCTCGCTCACAACTTTGATGCCAGTAGCTCACAAAGTAGAATTTTTGCTCACAAAACTCCACAGCTTAGAGGGAACATTGGTCATGACACGGAGGCAGGCAATGGCAAGCCACTTCTGAATGTCTCTTGCCTTTAAAAAAAAAAGTCTACCTCGCCACCTAGTGGTGCATAACGCTAAAAGGTAGAACTTTTGGCTGCCAGACAATCTTAGGATCTCCTGGCTATTCTGCACACAATGCCATACAATAATTATTATTATCACTTGGAGGGGCCATGCCTTAGTGACAGAGCATTTACTTGGTGTCGTGGTTAAGTGTGCGGACACTAATCTAGGAGGGCCAGGTTTGATTTCCCCACTCCTCCACTTGCACCTGGCTGGATGACCTTGGGCAAACCATAGTTCTGGCACTTGAAAAAGAGCCGTTTCTCTCAGAGTTCTCTCAGCCCCACCTACCTCACAGGGTGTCTGTTGTGGGGAGTTTGTAAGCCGCTCTGAGACTCCTTTGGGTAGTGAAGGGCGGGGTATACATCCAATCTCTTCTTTCTTCTTGTTCTTCTTCTTCTTGGCATGCAGAAGGTCCCAGGTTCAATCCCTGGCATCTCTAGTAAAAAGGGCCAGGTAGGAGGTGATGTGAAAGACCTCAGCCTGAGACCCTGGAGAGCCACTGCCAGTCTGACTAGACAAAACTGACTTTGATAGATGGATGGCATGATTCAGTATAAGGCAGCGTTGTGTATCTAGTACATTTTTATTCGACCTTTTCTCCAAGGAGTCACATGCATTTCTCGTTTTATCCTCACAGCAACCCCTAGGAGGTGGGGGGGGGAGAGAGAGAGAGAGAGAGAGAGAGAGAGAGAGAGAGAGAGAGAGAGGCCAGCCCCATGAATTTCACTGCATCGTGGGATTTGAATCTGAGTCTCTGTCCCAGATCATGTTCAGAATCCTTTAACCGCTGTAGCCACAGGATCCACAAAGACAATTCTTTTTTAATCTATGGCACTACTCCTGTTTCGGAAATCTATTGTGTGTGGTTTTCATCCCCCACCTTGGATCAGACATCAATTAATGCTCGTTTCATTTTATTTCTCTTTCCAGGCTGCGAAAGAAGACATCGTTCAAATAGGTAAGAACGCTAATTAGTATGCTTTTAATATTAGCGATAAAGACATGCGTTCGCTGCCTTACCTTTTGGAACCCGTGTCCTGCATTGTTTATGGTTTGTAGTATTGTAGACAAGCCCACCCCTCCCTCCCCTACGTCGTTTTCTGATTTTGTAACCTAGGCCTGTTGCATTGCTTATTGGAAATTTTCCACTGCTGGATTGCGTTGTTCGTATGTTTTTGTAATCCGCCTTGATCTTCAGCAAGAAAGATGGACTATAAATGAACAAAACATGTGTACAGAGAAACCTAGAGTACATGATAAATAATAGGGAAAATCTGCTGTTTTCTCTCTGCAGTGTTCATTCCCCCCCCCCCCCCCTTTTCCCCCATTTTTCATCACTGGTGCTCCCAATTTGTTTGCTTTGGATGCGCCATGAGTGTGAAAGCAGGCGACACCGTTAACAGTCTTATTCATATCAAATTTTGTTAGCGTGATCCGTATGGAGGGAGATGATGGCGGTTTTATCCCACACAGGGTGAAAAGATGCCAGAAACTAGAGCTTCCGATTCCTGGTGGACTGGTCTGCCTGAGGAGATCAGGAAGACCCCCGCTGTCCTGGCTTTCCAAAAACTGCAAGACAGAATTATTCAAGAGGGCTTTTCTACGCAGGGGTCGCGATCCTAGGCCTATAGCAGTGTGGCCTACAGGTTCTACTTAGTGAGCTCCTGGCATTAAAGTTGTGAGCGAGCAATTTGGCTGCTGTGTAAATTAGTTTGCTCTGGAGCCATCCTTCCTGAGCTAAGACGAAAACATGTGAGCTGGAGGCGAAAAAACTGTGAGCTAGCTCACTCTGGTTGAGTTCAGACTGGCAGTTTGAAGCGGGAGGGAGTCGTGGCAAAAAAGAGCCAGAACAAACAGTTCCGGGTTTTCCCGTTCATACTGCAGTGACTGATGCGTGAGCATACCTGGAGGAGGCACAAGGGAGCGTTCACACTGTTGGCCTGGAGGCACGGCTGTAAGGCACAGCGTTCTTTTTTTGTAATCTGGAGATATGCGCTTATACGCATGAGCGCATGAGAACAACAAGAAAAATGTGGCTTTTGGCATTCACACTTTGTTGGTGCGGGATGGACACAGGATAATTGCACTTTCCAGGGTTTGCTACCACTTTCACCAGGTATCTTTTAAACTCAGGAGTGAAGCATTACCAGACAGGTTGAGTATGGGTGGGGAATACCACATTCGGTCACTTATAAGAGGAAACCTACTGGAAAAGGAGTGTATGAAGGGGTAGGGTGGGTGCTCCACAGAAGTGGTGACAGCCATTAGGGACCTTTCCTAGCCGCTGCCAACGACAGAAGGCCATAGGGTGTGTCATGGCTCAGGTGGGGTGTCACCTGGCGCTGCCACCACTCTGGTTCCATGCTCCTCTGAGAAGGCTCAGAGCACCCTTCCAGGCCTTTAGACCTCCCTTTTGGCTGAATAACAGGCGTGAGGACCAGGAAGAGTGAACAATGAAATAGTTTATTTTATAGGAGGTCAAACAAACAAGGTGCGGAATAATAACAGTAAATGGGTGAAAAGAAAAGAAATCAAATGCCCTAATGCGTCTAAATATATACTGTCCCAGCTCACTATCTCAAGTGGCCTTAGAGTACTCACCCTTCCCTCAGGATGAGGGTTTCTTCCCCACAGCAGCCTTCCTTCTGGCTCTGCCCTCTGGGAAGAACAGCTTTTCCCTTTGTAAAAAAGGTAAAGGTTCCCTTGCTCGAAAGCCAGTTGAATCCGACTCTAGGGTTGCGGTGCTCATCTCCGTTTCAAAGCCAAAGAGCCAGCGCTGTCCGAAGATGTTTCCGTGGTCATGTGGCCGGCATGACTAAACACCAAGGCGCACGGAACGCTGTTACCTTCCCACCGGAGTGGTGCCTATTTATCTACTTGCAATTTCTTGCTTTCGAATGGCTAGGTTGGCAGGAGCTGGAACTAGAGACGGGAGCTCACTCCGTCATGCGGCACTTGGGTCTCGAACTGCTGAACTACTGACCTTCCACAGCCTGCAGTTCAGCGTCTTAACCACTTGAGCCACCGCAGCTCTTGTACCATTTCTCTTATTCCCCAGCCCTCTTCTTCCCTATTGGTCAAAATTGGTGCCAAAACCTCCCAAGGCCTTCTGGGATTTGTAGGCCCAGCCTCCCTTAATGCTAGCCAGGCTCCCTAGGCCTGCTAGGCTGTGCTTTCACAGCCCAGATCATGACAGGGTGGCACTGTACAAAACGATCCACTAAGAAAAGGATCTAGGGGTCTTAGTACACCATATACTGAACATGAGTCAGCAGTGTGATGCAGTTGCTAAAAAGACAAATGCGATTTTGGGCTGGATCGACAGAAGTATAGTGTCCAGATCACGCAAAGTGATACCACTTTGCTGTGGATAGACCTCACCTAGAGTATGGTGTTCAGTTTGGGGCACTACAATTTAAGAAGGATATAGACCAGCTGGAATTTGTCCAGAGGAGGGCAATGAAGATGGGGAGTGGTATGGAGACCAAGTCCTAGGGGTTTGTAAAGCTAGGAGTTTGTAAGTCACTCTGAGACACCTTTGGGTAGTGAAGGGTGGGGTATAAATCCAATCTCCTCCTCCTCCTCCTCCGCCTCTTCTTTTTCTTCTTCTTCTTCTTCCTATGAGGAAAGGTTGAAGGAGCTGGGTATGCTTAGCCTGGAGAGGAGACGACTGAGAGGTGATCTGTAACCATCTTCATGTACTTGAAGGGCTGTCATATGGAGGATGGGACAGAGTTGTTTTCTGTTGCCCCAGAAGGTCGGACCAGAACCAATGGGTTGAAATTAAAGCAGAAGAGTTTTCAGCTAAACATTAGGAAGAACTTCCTGACAGAGGGGTTCCTGAGTGGAACAGGCTTCCTCGGGAGGTGGTGGTCTCTCCTTCTTGGGAGGTTTTCAAACAGAGGCTAGATGGCCATCTGACAGCACTGCTGATTCTGTGAATTTGGGCAGATCACGAGAAGGGAGAGCAGGAAGGGTTGCCTCAGTGCTTAGTTCTCATGGCCCTTTCTTACATGCCCAGGGGAATGCGGATCACCACTTTGAGGTCAGGAAGCAATTTTTCTCCAGGCCTGTTTGACCAGGGATCCCGGAGGTTTTTTGTCATCTTCTGGGTGTGGAGCAGCGGTCTCTGCGGGTGTGGAGGGGGAGGTATTTGTGAATTTCCTGCATTGTGCAGGGGGTTGGACTAGATGGCCCCGGGGATCCCTTCCAACTCTGTGATTCTGTGATTCTAGTTACTGGGATAAATTATTAGGGACTGTGGTTTATACTGCGGTGTCTAGTATGTGCTGTACGTTGCGTCATTTAGTGAGTCATGTTAATGGTTATGCTGTGCTTCAGTTCTGTTTTATAGTCTTTTGGTTGGTTCTATGGCCCAAATAGAATTTCATGGTCTGTGGAATGTCCCATCCGGTTGATTGTGTTGAGTCACTCTGGTAATCCGCCTTGAGTCTCAGTGAAAAATGCAGACTGTATAGAATGCAAATAAAATGAAAATAAATGTATGAAGTTAAGTAATACCCCTGTTTGATACAAAAAACATAAATCAGAGAGCCAGTTTGGTGTAGTGGTTAAGTGCGCGGACACTAATCTGGGAGAACCAGGTTTGATTCCCCACTCCTCCACTTGCACCTGGCTGGAGGACCTTGGGCAAGCCACAGTTCTCTCAGAGCTGTTCTTGAAAAAAGAGCAGTTTCTGTCAAGAGCTCTCTCAGCCCCACCTACCTCACAGGGTGTCGTGGGGAGGGGGAGGGAAAGGAGATTGTAAGCTGCTCTGAGACTTCTTTGGGTAGTGAAGGGCGGGGTATAAATCCAGTCTCTTCTTCTTCTACCTCACAGGGTGTCTGTTGTGGGGACGGGGAGGGAAAGGAGTGTGTAAGCTGCTCTGAGACACCTTTGGGTAGTGAAGGGCGGGGTATGAATCCAATCTCTTCTTCTTTTACCTCACAGGGTGTCTGTTGTGGGGAGGGGAAGGGAAAGGAGTTTGTAAGCTGCTCTGAGACTCCTTCGGGTAGTGAAGGGCGGGGTATGAATCCAATCTCCTCCTCTTCTTCTTCTTCTTCTTCTTCTTCTTCTTCTTCTTCTTCTTCTTCTTCTTCTTCTTCTTCTTCTTCTTCTTCTTCTTCTTCTTCTTCTTCTTCTTCTTCTACCTCACAGGGTGTCTGTTGTGGGGAGGGGAAGGGAGAGGAGTTTGTAAGCCACTCTGAGACTCCTTCGGGTAGTGAAGGTTGGGGTATAAATCCAATCTCTTCTTCTCTTCTTCTTCGATTTAAAAAAACAACAACATGGCGACCTTTTAGGGTTTTCAAGGCAAGAGACATTCAGAGTTGGCTTGCCCTTGCCTGCCTCTGTGTAGCAACCCTGGACTTCCTTGGAGGTCTCCCATCTAACGACTATCTAGGGCTGACCTTGCTTAGCTTCCAAGATTTGATGAGACTGGGCTAGCCTGGGTTATTCTGGTCAGGGTGCAGTCCTAAATAGAGTTGTCCTCTTTTAAATGGGTTGAGAAGGGAGTTAAACTTTGCAGGATTCAGCTGCTCGGTACCCACAAATGATCATCGCTGGCTCCTGCAACAAAAAGTTTGATGCCACTACATCCTGGCTCGGATTAAGCTTTAGGCATATTTGTTTATCCAAGCGACACCCCCTCCTTTTAGCACAGATGGGACCTCCAGATGGCTTGCAGCGATGTCCCAGAAGGCAAATTTAAAATCTGTTAAAGGGCTACTATAATCACAGCAACAAGAGTGGCGGTGGGAAGTGCTGTGAAGTTGCAGGCGACTGAGGTGACTCGTGGCAACCCCATAGGGTTTCCAAGGCAAGAGACAGACAGAAGTGGTTTGCCATTGCCTGCCTGGGCGTGCATTCAGATGGGCAGCTCATCCCGCCATTGGCCCGGGCAGGGCTCTTTCTGTAGCAGGAACTCCTTTGCATATTAGGTGACACACCCCTAATGTAGCCAATCCTCTAGGAGCTTACAGTAGCCCCTGTAAGAAGAGCTCTGTAAGCTCTTGGAGGATTGGCTACATTAGGGGTGTGTCGCCTAATATGCAAAAGAGTTCCTGCTACAAAAAGAGCCCTGCGTCCCGATCTTCTTTATCTGGTGTTGCACGACCAGACAGCTCCCCCCGTGAATCACCTTACCACCCGCTGACCCCACTGTGGATTGTTTAGAAGAAGAAAAAGAGGAGATTGGATTTATACCCCGCCCTTCACTTGGAGTCTCAGAGCGGCTTACAAACTCCTTGCCCTTCCCCTCCCCACAACAGACACCCTGTGAGGTGGGTAGGGCTGAGAGAACTCTGACACAAACTG
Organism: Gekko japonicus; assembly: GCF_001447785.1. Lineage (NCBI taxonomy): Eukaryota > Metazoa > Chordata > Lepidosauria > Squamata > Gekkonidae > Gekko > Gekko japonicus. Next base: position 74,420 of record NW_015160343.1, read on the forward strand.
CTCTTTTTCAAGGACAGCTGTGCCAGAGCTTGTGACTGACCCAAGGTCACATCAGCAGGTGCAAGTGGAGGAGTGGGGGAATCAAACCCGGTTCTCCCGGATTAGAGTCTGCGCACTTGACCACTACACCAAACTGGCTCTTTAGATGGCATCCCCCCGAAGGAGGTGTGTGAATTTTTTAAAAATTCCATTGCATATGCGCATATGCGCTTCACTGTGTCCTTGGTTTCCCGCGCACACACGGAATTGTGTGGTTAAAGCACCGCCCGAGGGACACGTAATCGAAATCCCTACGCCTCCCCATCTCTCCCCATGGAGTGGCCAACAGAACAGTCCAAGCATACCCAACTTCTTCTTTCTGTTTTTGTTCTGATGCAGACGGCCAGGGCTGGATGAAACGAGTCCCGACCATCCCCCCTGCCCTGGAGATCTGGGTCCGTGGAGGGACTACTTTGCTTGGGGAAAGACATACATTGTCCTCCCTCGAGGTCCAATTTCAGTTAACGAGGTTCATTGATTTAATGGGCCATTGATGAACATGAAATTGTCCTGAATGCTTGAGTGGAGCTCTGTGGCTATTGCACATTTATGCGTTTATGTGCATATTGCTTGGAGATTTTTTTAAAATGGCGGCCGTTCGGGATGGTCTGGAGCAGATCATCCTGACGGGCTGATTGTGTGCTGGAACGATCAATGGAGGAAAGTCCACCATTGGCCCATCGGCAAGCAACAGCACTGGACTTTCAGCGGTATCTTTTAAGTACGGCTCCCTGGCGGGGCAAAACTGGCTAATAATGGAAGAGGCGCCTTTCCCAGATGCCGCTGTCTGATCGTTCCCTTTAAATCGTGCCTGGGTCGGATGTCAAGACCCATCTGAACATGACCTCTGTGTAGCAACCCTGGACTTTCTTGGTGGACTTCCATCCAAGTACTAACCAGGGCCAGCCATACTTAGCTTCCAAGGTCTGAGGAGATCAAGTCTAATTTGGGCCATCCAGGGTAAGAATCGGGGCGGAAGTGGAAGTGGAAGTGTCTCTTCAGGGTTTTAGTTGGTTGGCTTTCACATCACCTACTGCCCGGTTCTTACCTGGAGATGCTGGGGATTGAACTTGGGACCTTCTGCATGCCAAGAAGAAGCTCTACCTCTGAGCCACAGCCCCTCCCCATTCCAAGTGATCCCTGCGTCTTTGGCCCCTTTCCCTGAATCAATTTCATTTCTCATTTGCATGAAGTGAACCTCTGGATCTTGAACTTTGCTCGAGTTTCCGTTTCCTAACCCCACCCCCACGACCCGCATTTTCACCATTAACTGGTGCAGCATTAAATCGGTATTATACTTATACTGCACATGCAAACATTACACAGTTTCTACAGGATTTGTGCACAAAATATGCAGAGATCGCACAAAGTGCATGCACAGCAGAAATCTGCAAAACCTAAATCAAATGTAGCCATTAGCAAGGATATAAATAGCAACGGTATGGGGAGCCAGCGTGGTCTAGCAGTCAGCGTGTCAGACTAAGATCTGGGAGACCTAGGTTCAAATCCGCAAGGTGCTATGGACGTAGGCCAGGTGACCTCAGGCCAGTCACAGACTCTTGGCCTAGCCTACCTCACTGGGTCGTTGTGAGAATAAAATGGAGGAGAGGCAAATAATGGCAAAAGGGAGGGTATAAATAATGTAAATTAAATAAACAATACTAAGTCATGACAGCTAGGTGATTTCTATACATCTCTATCTTTATCAGTGAAATATCTGTCTGTCTGTCTGTCCGTCCGTCCGTCTGTCTGTCTGTCTGTCTGTCTGTCTGTCTGTCTGTCTGTCTGTCTGTCTGTCTATCTATCTATCTATCTATCTATCTATCTATCTATCTATCTATCCCCTTAATCCAGATTTGCTAGGACTAAGGTTCATTTCCAGAGTATTATTATTATTATTTATTCAACTTTTATCCCGCCTTTCTGTCGAAGCAGCTCAGGGCGGCTCACAGCATTAATAAAACCAACATAGATAAAACAATCAATCCATAAACATAGATAAAACAATCAATCCAAAAAATTACATAAATACAATAAATATCAGTAAATATGAGTAAATATAAGTAATAAATATAAGTAATAAATATAAGTAATAAATATAAGTAATAAATATAAATATAACTAAATATAAGAGTAGGACTTCTGTACTTTGGAAAAGCTTATTTTTTTAAAAAAAGTCCATTAGTTTGAGCAAATGTGCCACAGGCACAGCTGTGTGTGGGCAGACAGCTAGTAAAAATAACTGTGGGTAAGTAACAAGCTACACTGAGAGCCAGTGTGGTCCAGTGATAAGAGTGTTGGACTTGGACCAGAGAGACCCAGCTTCAAATCCCCATACGCCACATAATTTACTGGGTGCCAGTCATAATTCTTCAGCTCAGCCTACCTCACAGGGCTGTTGATGAGGGAAGGACCCTGTCCTTGGAAGGCAGGTGGGCAAAACGGCTCTATATAAATATATTCCTTCTCCTCCCCGTTTGTGAAATGCAAATTAGATTTCTTGTGGAACGGGAAAGTTTCGGTGGAGTTCTTACACTTTAACTGAACACTTGGTTTAAGAAGGTAGGCTTCTGAGTCCCCAGAAGCTAATCTCCAGGATCTCCGACCCCTAAATCTGGAGTGTCAGACCTGTTTGAGGACCCCTCTTTGAGGAAAGGTTTATCTCCAGCCACTTCAAAAGGCTGCCTTGAAGCTCTTTCAATGTCATCTTGAGCCTTCGGTCCAAACGGCAGACCCCCTCCGTGGATTTGCAGACGACTTTCATCAGACCGCAAAGGCCACTTTTCTGGAATATAATCAGCAGCACGTGAGCCAGACTGCCCCCAGATCAGTTTGATGTGCCCCCAACAGTTCTAAGAACTCCACCTCAGTGTGGAACAAAGTCTCCCTGAACTTTTACTTCCAAGCAGGTGAAGGAGGTGAAAAATTTGCAGATTGTGTGAGAGTAGTTGCAGTCATGGGTTTCAAAAAGGTCTGAAGAAGAAGAAAAAGAAGAGGAGGAGGAGGAGGAGGAGATTGGATTTATAGAAGAAGAAGAGGAGAAGAGATTGGATTTATACCCCGCCCTTCACTACCCAAAGGAGTCTCAGAGCGGCTTACAACCTCCTTCCCCTCCCCACAACAGGCACCCTGTGAGGTAAAAGAAGAAGAAGAAGAGATTGGATTTATACCCCGCCCTTCACTACCCAAAGGAGTCTCAGAGCGGCTTACAACCTCCTTCCCCTCCCCACAACAGGCACCCTGTGAGGTAAAAGAAGAAGAAGAAGAGATTGGATTTATACCCCGCCCTTCACTACCCAAAGGAGTCTCAGAGCGGCTTACAACCTCCTTCCCCTCCCCACAACAGGCACCCTGTGAGGTAAAAGAAGAAGAAGAAGAGATTGGATTTATACCCCGCCCTTCACTACCCAAAGGAGTCTCAGAGCGGCTTACAACCTCCTTCCCCTCCCCACAACAGGCACCCTGTGAGGTAAAAGAAGAAGATGACGACATTGGATTCATACCCCGCCTTTCTCTATCCAAGGGAGTCTCAGAGGGGCTTACAATCTCCTTTCCCTTCCCCTCCCCACAACAGGCACCCTGTGAGGTAGGTGGGGCTGAGAGAGCTCTGACAGAAACTGCTCTTTTTCAAGAACAGCTCTTGTCAGAATTATGGCTTGCCCAAGGTCATCCAGTAGCTGCAAACGAAGAATCAAACCCATTTCTCACAGATGAGAGTCCGCGCACTTAACCACTACACCAAACTGGCTCCTAATGTGAGGGCATAGGATTGCCAACCTCCAGGTGATGGCTGGAGATCTCCCGCTATTACAGCTGATCCCCAGGTGACAGGTATCAGTTCACCTGGAGAAAATGGCTGCTTTAAAGTCCCTCCCCTCCCCAATCCTGCCCTCCTCAGGCTCCGCCCCCCGAATCTCCAGGTATTTCCCAACCTGGAGCTGGCAACCTTATGAGAACAAGCCAGGAAGCCCTCTGGGCTTCCTTCCCATCATGCCGCACACCAAAACCAAAGACTTCCTGGATTGGAACTATCTGCTATTTTGTTGTGATATCTGAGTGTGGGTTTTTAAAAAGATAAACTGTGGTTTGGTTCTGGCTGGCAAACCAGGATTCCAAAGGATTACGCTACGTTGTGGGCAAGAAACAAACAGCAGTTTGTTAGATGTGCCCAGTCTGGAGATTATTATGGAGTGCAACTCTGTGCTTGTGCAACCAACACGTACTTTCCAGACCTTGCGTTTTGCAGATGAGATTGCTTCTCAGATCTAGGGAGGTTGTTGATTTATTAGATTCATTTCTGTCCAGCCTTTCTCCCCAATGGGGACCCAAAATGACTTCCACGGTCCTTCTCCTGTCCTCCATTTCATCCTCACAACCAGGGGTCATTTTGTAGAAAAAGAGGTGCAGGAGCTCATTAGCATAACTCATTAGCGTAACATTTGCATATGCCACACCCCCTGAAATTACCAGAAGCGTGTCAGAAGGCCACTGGACTGTTTTGGATTGCCAGCTATTGGGGGGGGGGGGGTGGACCTGGGACATATGGTCATAGAGGAGGGAGAGCTTGTACCTGAATAAAACCTGGGCTTAAAGGTGCCCCTGGACTGTTTTGGACCAGGGGGCTGGGGGCTCTGCAGCTTACCTGGCTGCTTCTTGTTCTGACTGAGGGCTGCTGGGAGCAGGGGGTGGGGCTTGTTGTATGTGCCCGCCCCCTGGGTTTTTTACTGCCGGAGCTCCGCTCCTGTGCGCTCCTGGAGGAAATGACCCCTGCTCACAACAACCCTGTGAGGTAGGCTGGGCTGAGAAGAGCGTGACTGGCCCAACGTCACCCAGCACCAACAAGCTTCCATGGCACAAGACTGGGTCCACATACTTGTCCAACACTCTTAACCGCTCCACCACATTGGCCACCTCTGGTATAGAATACAGTCATTAAGGCACAAGCTACACATGTCCACTGGTTTGCACATGTTCCGCACAGCCACACAGCAGTTACAGGGAAGTGTTTTTTTTTAAAGGTGAACCCCTCTGCCTTCCCTCCCCCAGCAGTTTTCTCACATGAAAACTGCACAGGGGATTATTTTGCCCCTCCACGTGGAATAGATACTCCTCGTCGGTCAGCAAAACTGGAAAAACTGCTGGGGGGGGGCAGGAGGCCTACCTCCCCCAAGGTACTGTTTTGAACTCTCCTTTTTAAAAAGAAAAGAAAAGAAATAGTTCTCTGCAGTTGCTGGGTGGCTGCTGGGAACACAAGCTACAGTCCCCCTGGAGAAAATGATGTTGTTGGAGGGTAGACTCTAGAAGAAGAAGAAGAAGAGATTGGATTTATACCCCGCCCTTCACTTGGAGTCTCAGAGCGGCTTACAAACTCCTTTCCCTCCCCCTCCCCACAGCAGACACCCTGTGAGGTAAAAGAAGAAGAAGAGATTGGATTTATACCCCGCCCTTCACTACCCAAAGGAGTCTCAGAGCGGCGGCTTACAAACTCCTTTCCCTCCCCCTCCCCACAACGGACACCCTGTGAGGTGGGTGGGGCTGAGAGAACTCTGACACAAACTGCTATTTTTTCGAGGACAGCTGTGCCAGAGCTTGTGACTGACCCAAGGTCACATCAGCAGGTGCAAGTGGAAGAATGGGGATTCAAACCTGGATTAGAGTCTGCACACTTAACCACTACACCAAACTGGCTCTCTATGTCATTATACTTAAGAGTCGCCAGCTCTGGGTTGGAAAATACCTGGATATTTTGGGGGTGGAGCCTGGGGAGGGGGAGGAGAAGAACAAGGAGGAGGAGGAGGAGGAGGAGGAGAAGAAGAAGAAGAAGAAGAAGAAGAAGAAGAAGAGATTGCATTTATTCCCCGCCCTTCACTCGGAGTCTCAGAGCAGCTTACAGTCTCCTTCCCTCCCCCTCCCCACAACAGACACCCTGTGAGGTAGGTGCAGCTGAGAGAGCTCTGAGAGAACTCCTCTTGAGAGAACAGCTCTGAGAAAACGATGGCTTGCCAAAGGTCACCCAGCTGGCTGCATGTGGAGGAGAAGTGGGGAATCAAACCCGGTTCTCCAGATTAGAGTCCATCGCTCTTAACCGCTACACCGAACTGGAGGGCACAGTTTTGAGAGAAGAGGGACCTTAGCAGGGTACGATGCCATAGTCCACTCTCGGGGTGGGGGACTGGTCTAGGTCATCCGGAGATCAGTTGTAAATAGCAGGAGATCTCCAGGTGCCACCTGGAGGTTGGCAGCTCTGCTTCAGGGAACCCAAGCAAACTAGTGTAAACGAGTGTGGGGGGGAAATATCGTCTGTTTGCCCCTGAGTCAGAGAGCTGTAATATTCCACACGGATATATCATTCGCAAGCAGCGAGCAATTCCCCTGCACCATCCAGTGACACACTGCTCTCACATAAATATATTTTTAGCCGTTGCGGCCGGCGGAAAAGAATGGCTGAAGTTTGGATCGGGTTTTTATCCCGCAAATCCTTCTTGGCTCTGCCCTCCAGAATCTCCGTCCTGGAATCCCACATGGCATGCAGGCCGGGAGGTGACAGAATACTGATAACGTTGGGGAGTCTCTGACAAAAGTTTGGCTTTCAGGCACTTCCACATGACGCTGGACAGCTGCCTCCCTGAGCGTCTGAGATAAAGTCTTTCTCCAGACTCCCCACTGGGATTCCGCCAAATAGGTGGGGGGGGGGGGGCAGAGGGGGC
>NW_015160343.1:81203-81981 GCF_001447785.1 Gekko japonicus
GGCTAACAAACTCCTTCCCCCTCCCCACCACAGACACCCTGTGAGGTAGGTGGGGCTGAGAGAGCTCTGACAGAAACTGCTGTTTTTCAAGGACAGCTGTGCCAGAACTATGGCTTGCCCAAGGTCATCCAGCAGCTGCAAGTGGAGGAGTGGGGAATCAAACCCGGTTCTCCCAGATTAGAGTCCGTGCACTTAACCACTACCCCAAACTGACTTGAGAGAACAGTCGGTCGCCCTCTCTGGTCACAGATTAAAACCACCGTTTGATTTTGGTGGCGATTTCCTACAGATTTTTTTCCCATGTGGGTAGCCGTGTCGATGTGAAGCAGCAGAACAGGGTTTGAGTCCAGCGGCACCTTTAAGACCCGCAACGTTTTATTCAAGATATCAGCTTTCATGCGCAGGCACACGTCTTCGGATTTGCCAGAATCTATCACAGATGCCTAGCATTTCACACCTAATAAATTATCTCCTAATAAAAGGGGTAATGTCTCCATATGATCTATATTTTGGAGCAAAGGAAGAATTAAAATAATTTCTAGGCTCAGAAAAGTAATTACATTTGCAGGTCACATGGTACAAGGTGTCTACGCTACCTGCACCCACCGTTGCATAGTAGTGAGGCTTATGTTAGCCTGGGGATCCATTTCTGATTGGGGAAATGGGGAGGAGAGTTGCCCTCACTCTTCTCCCATGCTGTGGTCCCAATCTGTGGGTTCGATCCAGGAATTCCCCCCCCCACAATAATTCTTTCTCCAATCATCCCCCCCCCCGCCCC
>NW_015160343.1:82333-84805 GCF_001447785.1 Gekko japonicus
GGGTCTTGAGGGAGAGCCTCCAAACTCGCAGGGTAGCTGCTGCAGCCTCTGCCCAAGATACCAACCAAGTTTCAAGAGCATTGGACCAAGTTACTTTTTTCCCACCATAGAGAACAATGGAGGGGATAGGGGCAACCTTTTTGGGGGCCCATAGAATTTGACCCCCTCGTCCAATGTTCTTCAAATGTGGTTGGTATCTTGGGAAGAGATTCCAGCAGCTACCCTGTGAGTTTGGAGCCTCTCCCTCAACCCCCCCTCCAGCCCCCATAATATACCCTATGTTTTCACCATTTGCTTCAATGGCCCATAGGATATAATGGGGCCGAATTGCCGCCAAAATTCGGCGGCAATTCGGCGGCAAGCCGATTCAGATCAGAGAATCTGAATTGGCCTGCAGCAGCCCGAAAGGGGTCCGAATGGGCCATTTTCGGGGGTGCATTCGGTTCGGTTCCCTAGTGGTTAAGTGTGTGGACTCTAATCTGGGAGAACCAGGTTTGATTCCCCACTCCTCCACTTGCAGCTGCTGGAGTGACCTTGGGTCAGTCACAGTTCTCTCAGAGGAGTTCTCTCACGAGCCATTCTGGAAAGCGCTCTCTCAGCCCCGCCTACCTTACAGGGTGTCTGTTGTGGGGACGGGAAGGGAAAGGAGATTGTGAGCCGCTCTGAGACTCAAAGTGAGGGGCGGGGTATAAATCCAATCTCCTCCTCCTCCTCCTTCTTCTCCTCCTCCTCCTCCTCCTTCTTCCTCCTCAATTCTTTTTCTTCCTGCGGTCAAGGGTTGTGTGACTTTTGTCCATGCAGGTCCCGTGATCTCCAGCATAGCCTTTTGGCCGGTTGGAGTGAACCTCTTGCTCCCTTTTCCTCAAGCTGGTTGGATCCAACCCGTTATCTTCTCCCCCTGCAGTCACTTATCACGGAGGCCTGTTCATGAGTTCTGATCACAGAAGTCCCATGGATGGTTGCCGGTGCCGGGTTGGAAAGTACCTGGAGATTTTTGTGGGTGGATCCTGGGGAGGGTGGGTTTTAGAAAGGGGAGGGACTGCAATGGGGGATAATGTCATAGAGCCCACTTTCCCAAGCAGACATTTTCTGCAGGGGAACTGATCTCTCTTGCCTGGAGATAAGTTGTAATGGCGGGTCTCCAGCCACCCCCTGGAAGTTGCACCCCACCAATGTCCACTGTGCAAAAAATGATTTCAGTCCAATTCCAGCCCGCGAATTTGCTTCTGCTTCTTCTGTTTCTTTATTTTACATCATGCAGTGCTGCTGCTGCGTCCAATAATCGCCATGCGACTACAGCTCTCCAAAGTAAACAATCTGTTTCCCTCAATGCTTCATCAGGTCGCTTTAAGAACATGATAAGAACATAAGAGATGCCAATGTTGGATCAGGCCAAAGGCCCATCCAGTCCAACACTCTGTGTCACACAGTGGCCAGAAATACCAGTGCCATCAGGAGGTCCACCAGTGGGGCCAGGACATTAGAAGCCCTCCCACTGTTGACCCCCCCCAAGCACCAAGAAGACAGAGCATCACTTGCCCCAGAGCCCCTAGCTATACCTTGTGGCTGCACAGTGAACAGTGGTGGGGTGCAACCTCGGTTGAGTCCATTTGTGGCCAAAACCACCTGGAGGTTGGCAGCACGAGATTAATTCTGAGTAGGAGACGTAGGGCATGGGTCGTGTGCCTTTTACACAGTGATCAGTGGTGGTGTGCAACCTCGGTTGAGTCCATTTGTGGCTGAAACCACCTGGAGGTTGCCAACCCTATTCACATGTAATGTGTACATTTGCCTGTAGACTCTACAGCAGGGGAGTGCCTAGGGAGGCCACCCCTCATTCAGCTGAGCTTGTCCCTTCAAAGATCCTCTGCTCTGCTTTCCAAGATGCGAAACCTCTGGCTTGTTATGAAATCTGCGGTTTTCTCAGTGCTGCTCAAATGCAAGCTAAGAAGGTGCCTGAGCCTTGGAAGACGTAAATCAAGATGTTTCAGGGCTGCATGCCTAAATTCTCAGCTGAACTCCTTCTTAAGTGAGCGCCGTTGAACTCCTAGATGCAGTCCCGTCGAAGGCACGGAAAGCACGCGGCTTCAGGGCAGAGGAAGAAGCTGAAGTGTTTCATGGATCCCTGTCTCAGCTTCTCAGATCCCGAAGGGAGAGGGCTCTAGGTTTGGATCAAAAGTGATCTTGTGGCTCAGTCGCGCGGTGTTTTCAGCCGGCGCTGCTTCCTGGCCAGCTCTTATGTCTGGTGTAGCGCCTGGTGCAGAATCTGTCTGTGCCGTCTGAATGAAGGCCAATGCTATGCTGGGGATTATTAGGAAGGGTATTGAAAACAGATCAGCCAATATAATGCCCCTATATACATCAATGGTGCGACCTCATTTGGAATACTGTGTGCAGTTCTGGTCACCACACCTTAAAAAGGATATTATAGCTTTGGGAAAAGTGCAGAAAAGGGCAACTCGAATGATAAAA
>NW_015160343.1:84835-86105 GCF_001447785.1 Gekko japonicus
AGGACGTCCTTCTTCACCCAAAGAGTGATTAACACTTGGAATTCACTGCCACAGGAAGTGGTGGGTGCTACAAGCATGGATGGCTTCAAAAGGGAATTAGATAAGCATATGGAGCAGAGGTCCATCAGTGGCTATTAGCCACAAGGTATAGCTAGGGGCTCTGGGGCAAGTGATGCTCTGTCTTCTTGGTGCTTGGGGGGGTCAACAGTGGGAGGGCTTCTAATGTCCTGGCCCCACTGCTGGACCTCCTGATGGCACTGGTATTTCTGGCCACTGTGTGACACAGAGTGTTGGACTGGATGGGCCTTTGGCCTGATCCAACATTGGCGTCTCTTATGTTCTCATGTTCTTATGTTCTTATGTTCCCTTGAGGGGAGGGAATGTCCTCGTTAGAGTGTACCTTTCGTTTCCCGAGAACAATTCCTATCATCCTGGTTGGTTGTTAAAGCCAACATCCGTGACCAAGGGTCTGGATGTGCTCTTGGGGTGTTTCTTTTGGGGGGGAAGTGATGCTAAAAACACATTTTCGCCTGGAACTGTTGTTACAGTGCGTGACAGAAAGCAGAAAAGAAGGGACTTTGGATCTGGTGCACATTCAGCAGTACACTAGGGGCCTTTCTGTGCTTTGGGCTGGTTTTGCTTCTCACCTGCGGTGCAGCATTAAAAGGGCTACCAATGTCTTTCACTGTGGCCGCAGGCTTCCCCCTGGCAGCCGTCATTGCAGACTGCCACTCCAAGTGGCGGCAGGATTAAAAACAAAAAATGTCAGGAACATCTGTAGCATGTGTTATGCAAATAGATTCCCAGTCAAAAAAAGAAGAAGAAGAAGTCAAAATGCGGAGGAAGGTTTGTAGTGTTTTAATTGCGGTCAAGACACCTGAAAAGAGTGAGGCCAAACCAGCCTATCAAAAATTGACTGCTTTCTGAACACAATCAGGAAGTACATGAAGTTTTATACCTGAAGTGACATAATCAAAAAGATAACATTCAGAGATCGTAATTAGTTACAAAAGGCAGTGCATCATTTGAGTAATAGTCCACTCATTGGTCAAATATGAAGAAAGGTGTGCCTACATAATATCTTAAATGTTTACTTAACCTAACCTGAATAATATTGGCCAAGGAGTCTTCATACCCAAATGCAGGGGTCATTTCGTAGAAAAAGAGCTAGGGGAACTCATTAGCATATGCCACACCCCCTGACATCACCGGAAGTGTGTCATAAGGCCACACCCCCTGACATCACCGGAAGTGTGTCATAAGGCCACAC
>NW_015160343.1:86682-88041 GCF_001447785.1 Gekko japonicus
TTAGAGGGAGCATTGCTTGCAGGTCATCTAGTCCAACCCCCTGCAGTCTGCAGGAGCATAGCTGAACGATAGCCCTACATATCTACAACATTCCCGAAAGATGGTCGTCCAACCTCCGCTTGAATTAATAGGCTTTCATCACATCCTAATGGTTTTTAATGTTTAATAGGCTTTTATCGCATCGTAATAAAATCTTACTTAGGAGAAAAATCTATAAAACCAGAAAAATATGAATAATCTGAAAAGAAAAATCATTGTATTCCCATTCATACTACACATGACATGTCTTCTGGGGAAAATCTGGGAGTGACGTCAGGTAGCTGTAGGACTATGTGGAAACTCTTTGATTTTACCATAGAGTTTCTAGAGATTCCTGGAGCTACTCGGTGTCACTTCCGGGTGTTCCCCAGAAGTGATATCGGCTGCAATCATACACGCTAAATAATCCACTTTCAATCCACGTGCCAGCTCCAGGTTAGGACATTTCTGGAGAGTCTGGAGGTGGATTCTGGAGAGGGTGGGATTAGGGAAGAGGAATGGCTTCAGCATGGTGTAACGCCATGGAATCCACCTTCTGAAGCAGCCATTTTCTCCAAGGGTCGGTCACCTGGAGATCAGTTGTAATCCCAGGAGATCTCCAGCCACCACCTGGAGGTTGGCAACCCTAGATATCAGGCTATCCCTGGCAACTGGCAGGAGCTTCGGGGTCAGGGGCATCATCACCCGCATCATGATGGCTGTGCTCGCACACACTGGATACTCCACTTTCAATCCACTTTTGATGCACTTTCAAACTGGATTTTGCCAGTTCACACAGTAAAATCCATTTGGAAAGTGCACTGAAAGTGGATTATTTAGTTTGTGTGAGCGCAGCCTTTGGAGAGGAGGAGACTGGATTTATACCCCGCTCTTCACTACCCAAAGGCGTCTCAGAGAGGCTTACAAACTCCTTTCCCTTCCCATCCCCATAACAGACACCCTGTGAGAAACTGCTCTTTTTCAAGAACTGCTCTGACAGAACTATGGCTTGCCCAAGGTCATCCAGCCAGGTGCAAGTGGAGGAGTGGGGAATCAAACCCGGTTCTCCCAGATTAGAGTCCGCGCACTTAACCACTACTGAACTGAGTTCAGACTGGCAGTTTGACCCGGCAGCCAAACGTTTCAGGAGCGTTTCAGGCGTGGATTAAAGGGGCAGGTTCACACAGGCACATCTTGCGGGGAGGGCGGGGTACAAGTGTGATAAATAAATAAATAAAATAAAATAAATCTTTCAGGCGTCCCCCAGCCGTACTCAAGCCATCTTGTGCTGCTTCCCTCCCGAGTTTAAAAAGTACCAGGTGAAAGTGGTAGCAAACCGTG
>NW_015160343.1:90860-119376 GCF_001447785.1 Gekko japonicus
TCTCTAGTTCCAGCTCCTGCCAACCTAGCAGTTCGAAAGCAAGAAATTGCAAGTAGATAAATAGGTACCACTTCGGTGGGAAGGTAACAGCGTTCCGTGCGCCTTGGTGTTTAGTCATGCCGGCCACATGACCACGGAAACGTCTTCGGACAGCGCTGGCTCTTCGGCTTTGAAACGGAGACGAGCACCGCAACCCTAGAGTCGGATTCGACTGGCTTTCGAGCAAGGGAACCTTTACCTTTACTTTATACTGAATTTTAGTGTTTCGTATATTTTATGGCATTGTGCCCCTGGCATACGCTGGAATAGGGTGATTAATAAATCTTAATAACAACAACAACAACAATAGCAATAGTAGTAGTAGTAGTAGTAGTAGTTGTTGTTATTTTTTTGAGGTGGGTCTTTCTGCTGAAACTATGATCTGCATTTGATATGCTGCTTTGATAGATGTTGTTCCGTTTGTCTCTGTTTTGTTTCTTCAGTTAATTCTCCATCTCGGTTCTTTGTCTTGATTAGACACACCAACAACTGCAGTAAAGCAGTATGTGTTAGCGACCCCGATCAGCACCGACACAGACGGAAGCTACCTGTCCAACGTTGTCTCCTCAAGCCGGTCAAGGAGGTCTAGAAGGGATGTATCCCCAAGCGCAAAAATCTCGGTTCTTTGTCTTGATTAGACACACCAACAACTGCAGTAAAGCAGTATGTGTTAGCGACCCCGATCAGCACCGACACAGACGGAAGCTACCTGTCCAACGTTGTCTCCTCAAGCCTGTTAAGGAGGTCCAGAAGGGATGTATCCCCAAGCGCAAAACGACTGTATTTCAACGTAACAGCTTTTGGAAGGGATTTCCACCTTCGACTGCGCCCGAACACTCGACTGATAGCTCCTGGGGCCGTGGTGGAATGGCACGAAGATTCGGTGGTAACTGGAAACAGTACTGACAGTGTTAAGCTAGGTCAAACCGGGGGTGTTGTGGAAAGGATATGGAAAAAAGAACCGCTTTGGACCAACTGTGCTTATGTGGGCGACCTCGTGGATATCCCGGGAGCATCAGTCGCTATTAGCAACTGTGATGGTCTGGTAAGATATATTTTACATTTTGAATTAAGTATTCTTTGATGGCAATACCACTTGGCCAGTAACATCCGGCGACAAAAATGTGAACGTTTCCAAGCCTTGTATTCCACCCTTGTTCCCTAAGAGCTCGGAGTGACTTTATGTGTGCTTTCTCTCAATGGTCTTCCACCCAGAATCAGACCTGCTTCATTTTTGCAGTATTTTCATTCAGGACATCCCACATTGTAGCCATTTCAGTGGTTTATAAGAAAGGCAACCTTGATTCCACACTGGCCTTCTAGGTTGGATCTACATGGCAGCTTGGGCCTTCACCACCTTAGCACTGTTGTGCGTTTGGTCTCCTGGAGGCAACCAACTCAGTGGGTATTTAGAACCCGAGGATTCGGGGCAAGTGGGATTTCCCCATTTATTTATTTACCTTCAACTTCTACCCCGCTCGAACACCTCCCATGGGTCTCTGAGCGGCTTACATAGTTTGTATTATCCCTATCCCTATCTATGGGGACATATATATATCGTATTAGGGGCGGGACTACCTAACGGCACCCGGTGGGATTCAGTTGATGTGTCTTCAGCTTGTCTCGTCTCGTCTTCTCGGCTTCGGGTCGGCATCTTCTTCCCCATATGAGCCCCGTAGAGCACTAAGGTCCACCAGTCAACACCTTTTGGTGGTCCCCGGCCCCAGGGACATTTGACTTGCCTTGACCAGGGCCAGAGCTTTTTCGGCCCTGGCCCCTGCCTGGTGGAATGAGCTCCCGAGTGAGATCAGGGCCCTGCGGGATTTATTACAATTGTGCGGGGGCTACAAGATGGAGCTCTTCCACCGGACTTTTGGTTGAGGCAGCGGGCGTCCCCCTCCTTGGGTCAGCCCCCACTTATAGCCTGGGCCGCCCCTTCACTTATCACTTGGGTCGGCCCCTATTTACAGCTGTGTCAGCACCCACATTTATAGCATTTGTCGGAGACTCTAAATTTAACAGATCTCTGGCAAATTATTGCCAGTATAGCTGGCTTGTATGTTTTATATGCTTTAATTGTATTGAATTTTATATTGTTGGAACCCGCCCTGAGCCCGTCAAGGGGAGGGCGGGATATAAATCCACATAAATATAAACATATTGCTGCAGTGCCCTGACCTGGGTGGCCCAGGCTAGATCTCAGAAGCTAAGCAGAGTCAGCCCTGCTTCATACTTGGACGGGAGACCACCAAGGAAGTCCAGGGCTGCAACAAGGAGGCGGGCAATAGCCAACCACCTCTGTTCATCTCTCGCCTTGAAAACTCTACGGGGTCACTATAAGTTGGCTGTGATTCTACTTTCCACCACCGTCGCGGGAGAATGTTGCCTTGCTCTGCATTCCACTCCTCCTTAATTGTCTTAACTCAGAGAAATTCTAAAATATAACTCCTCGTTCCCATTGATGTGTCTCTCAGGTCACTGGTATCTCCATCTCCTGAGGGTGGTGGTGGTGGCAGAGTTCAGGAAACGGCCAACAGGTTATGGGCCCAGGTTACGAGCCCAGTGGTGGCAGGGGAGAGAGGGTGGAATCAGTGGTGGTGAGGGCTGTTGACTCTCAATATTCATCTTCCGGGTCCATTGCATCACGTAAAAGTTTCTTTCAAAGAGCCATTTGTCATTCATGTAAAGAGTTCCTTTGTATTTTGTGTTCCGTTTTGGGTGGCTGATTTTTCCTGCAATGCTTTGCACATTCACAGTTCTGTGTTGCAACAAGAGACTGAGGGTAGCAGAAAACTTAAAAAAACAAAAGATTTAGCGTGCTGTTAAAGATTCTTCTTCCTCGTGCAAGCGGCTCCATTGTTCAGTCTCTCGCTGTAGATCCTGAATGGCCATTGATTTCCAGCTCTAGTCTTTAACAGAAGGTGTTTATGAACCAGGAGACAGTTTATGGCAGGGATCCTCAATGTGGTGCCTATGACTGCCGTGGTGCCCACCAATACCTTTTCTGGTGCCCACCAAGTGTTTTTAGAAAGTGGATGGGACCAGGTGGGTCTTTTGCCCAACAAGGCTTCTGATTGGCCACTACAGATTTGATTGGCTGTGCAGATCTTTAAAACCATTGCTTTGGTAGCGGCTGCAACCAACATCACAAAGAACTTCACTGTATGATGGAAGGTAAGCTATGGCAGCCATTGAGTAATCGGGTCCACCTCCTGCAGCAGCCATTTTGTGGCTGAGGCCACCATGCTTTTTCAGAATTCCAGAGGTGCCCACAGTCTCAAAAAAGTTGGGGGGCCCTAGTATAAGTCAACAAAGATGATTTAACCAAGTGGAGTATCTTAGCCCAAGGCAGTCAGTGGCACAGACTGGGACGAGGGAAATATTATCATTATCATTATTAAGGTTTATACCCCACCCTACCCTGTGTGGGAATGACAGGCTAGGTATCCCCGTGAGATGAGACGATTCCTTGGCTGACTTGACAAACCCTGCTAAAAATGAGATTTTATCTGTGGCAGAAGAAATGAGGAATCACGATAGAGGTCTTCCAAATTATGTCATGACTGGAGAATGTGGATAGAGGACGTTTTCTCGGGGGTCATCCTATGAAACTGAACCGCAGTAGATTCAAGACAAAACAAAGCAGAACTTTGTGGAGCGTGGAACTTGCTGCCACTAGATGTTGTGATGGCCAATATATTGAACATACAGGGGGAGCTCAGACAGGTGTATGGAGGATAAGTCAATTGTTGGGTATTAGCTGTGTTTGCCAGATGGGGCTTCTGGATGTGGAGGCTCGGTGCCTGTGGATTGGATCCCACCAACTTTTCTGCTGATGAAGGAGACCATCATAGAGCTTATTGAGAGCCAGTTTGGTGTAGTGGTTAAGTGCGCGGACTCTAATCTGGGAGAACCGGGTTTGATCCCCCACTCCTCCACTTGCACCTGGCTGGATGACCTTGGGCAAGCCGTAGTTCTGATAAGAGCTGTTCTTGAAAAAGAGCCGTTTCTGTCAGAGCTCTCTCAGCCCCACCTATCTCACAGGGCGTTTGTTGTAGGGAGGGGAAGGGAAAGGCGTTTGTAAGCCGCTCTGAGACTCCCTTGGGTAGTGAAGGGCGGGGTATAAATCCAATCTCCCCTTCTTCTTCTTTTACCTCACAGGGTGTCTGTGGTGGGGAGGGGAAGGGAAAGGAGTTTGTAAGCCGCTCTGAGACTCCTTTGGGTAGTGAAGGGCGGGGTATAAATCCAATCTCCTCTTTTTCTTCTTTTACCTCACAGGGTGTCTGTGGTGGGGAGGGGAAGGGAAAGGAGTTTGTAAGCCGCTCTGAGACACCTTTGGGTAGTGAAGGGCGGGGTATAAATCCAATCTCTTCTTCTCTTATGCCAAGGATTGCTGGACCCATGTGTAAAAAAGCCATGCGGGATGGAAGCTGGAGTGAGGAGAAGGATTAAGCCAGAAAGTTGGTCGCATCCAACCTTATGACTGTCAGATACCAGTGAGCTGTCAGCAGATGACGGCTGTTGTCTGAGGGCTTTATGTGTCGGACTCTCTTTGGCTTCTGGAAACAGGATGCTATACCAAAAAGTCCATTATTCCGGATCATCCTGGAATGCTCTTACATTCTTGTCAGATTTTGTGCATGTATAGACTCCATTTCCCAACATTATCACACTCTGGCATAACCCATTTTTTTAAAGAACCTGGAACAGGGCTATCCAGGGAGGAGCAGGCTTGAGTTTCAGTGGCTCAGTGATCAGCCAGCGCACTTAGCTCCACCTGGATGGAGTCTCTAAACCCACCTCTTTATTTTCTCCAGATAAATAAACCATAAGTGGAAGGAAGAGCTTGAGGAGGAATCCTCTGCGCCTTCGCTAAGACTAGCAGTTCTCTTACAAAGGGATTTCAAAGGGAGATTAGAAAGAGAGACTGCTGAATTGCAACTGATAATGAAGCTCAGGACAATGCACCCTCCTGGACTGAATCGAGACCTAGGTTTCATTGGTCTCATTACCAATGCTGATTTCTCCACACCTGCTAGCCCTCTGTATATCACACCGACAATCATGCCAGCTATTGTCATTCCCCTGCCATTGTCATTCACCTGCCATTGTCTTTCGGCATCTGAAAGCACTCTCCAAGACATAAGGACAGACGGACTCACATTCTCGCTGTATCTAAATAAGTGAGCAGTGACTCATGAAAGCTCATACCCTGCCGCCGCCGGTTTTGTTAGTCTGTAAGGTGCTCCTGGACTCTTGCTCTTTTCTCCTACGTTGAAGAGAAAGTGAGCGAGGAGGAGGAGGTTTGAGGGTTCTTGCCAAACCACCTGCCCCATCTGTGGCACTGAGAAATTGTCACGGGAACTGGACATGTGCTATTGTACTGTAAATTCCACTGTGACATCCGTGTTGTTTATATTGAACCTGTGTTGGACCCCCTTTTGGGCCAATCTGATGAGCATAAAATTAGTTCTTTATTGTCTTCGCACAATATAGAAATTCTGGAACCTGTAGCAAATTTCTTTTATGAGGTATCTAGGAGGAGAGGCTCATATTAAGGCAATCCGGAATGTGATACCCCTCCAGCCTATCTTGAGGCTCTATGCTGCATGTGTATTTGATATTTTATGCCAATAAAGGTATTGTATTTGTATTTGAGTGGGGGCTGACCCAAGGAGGGGGACGCCCGCTGCCCCAACCAAAATGGGCAGAAACGAAACCATACGTTCCAGCTCGTACCCCTCCCACCCCTCCATGGCAACCAAGCTCCTGACAGGTGTTTTGGGTGACAGAACCCTCTGCATGCCAAGTAGATGCTTTGGCAATGAGCCACGGCCCTTCCCGGAAGGGAGAAGAGCCACGAATGCTGCCCGGATCTTCTCGAAGTAAGGACGGGATAAGAAGGACTTCATTCCTTCATTCCAGAATGAATTCTGGAGTACTTCCTGAGCTTCTGTCTCGTGTTGTGTCTGTTCTTGAACAGCTGGCATTTATATATCCAGGATGATAGCTGTGGAACTAAGTGAGATAGCTGATTCCTGCACAGGTCAGCCCTGGATGTCTTGGTGACCCAGACTGAACCTACGGCGTGTGGTTGGACACCCAGCAGGAGCTCATGTGCCGGATTCGCCCGCAAGATTCCAGACTGGCTGGTGTTGCAACCGGCAACGCGCTTTGCAAAACCGGCTGCTGTTGCGTTTGATTTATGGGGTTCTCTCGAACCAAATAAACCGGTTGCTGTCACGTTTGATTTACGGGGTTCTCTCGAACCAAATGTTCAGACCACTGTCGTCAGGGTGCTCATGTGTTCCTTGCTTGAGCAATACCTTGGGACGAGAAAGCGGACACTTGCGTGGAAACATTTGGGGGTCTCGTAATGGAGAGAGTCTCTACGGAAGACATAAAACGGAGAGCAGCTGGGGCGGCGGCAGGAAGCAGAAAACGAGGGCCCGGTGGCCAATAGTAGCAATAGCCAAACCACAAAGAAGCTACAGAGGTGTTTGGAATAAGGATTCCGCAGTCTGTCAACACATGCTCATTCTGTGCAGATCTGTTCTCCAAAATCCAGATTGTTGAATAGGAAAATGCCATTGTAAGTAGAATGGATCCAACAGGATATTGCCTATCCTTAATATCGGGCTGAACCCAGGGCTGTTTTGCAAAAGCTGTGGGGAGAAATGCCCTCCACTTTGGGCTACATCACCCTCTTGAGAGTTTTGGGGCTGGGAAGTCATAGAATCATATAATTGGAAGGGACCTTCAGGGTCACCTAGTCCAACCCCCTGCACGATGCACAGTGGCCCCTGCTCCATGCCCAGGAGATGACAAAAAGCCTCCAGGATCCCCGGCCAAACTGGCCTGGAGAAAAATTGCTTCCTGAACCCAAAGTGGCGATCAGCATTTCCCTGGGTGTATAAGAAAGGGTGTGTAAGAAAGGTCCGCAGTAGGCTGGTTTCGAGCCCACCTCAGAGACCCACAAGATTTTCACAGTATAAGGTTTCAAGAATCAAAGCTCCCTTCATCAGACTCTCGAAAGCTTAGACCAGGGGTGTCAAACATGCGGCCCTGGGGCCAGATCAAACATGCGGCCCTGGGGCCAGATCAGGCCCACGGAGGGCTTCCACCAGGCCCGCAGTGGAGCTGGCCAGTTCTGCTGCTGCTGCTGCATTATGGTTTGCTTTGCCAGACTCTCTTAATCACTCAAGCATTTCATCTCTTAACCTGGGTCCTAGACTCAGGTCTCTGGGCATGAGATTTATGTGGTGAATGTCAGTAAATCAGAAGTAGGTTTGCAGTTTACAGAGCTAATGTTTTAAGCATATTTTTAGTTCAAGTAAAAAAAAACACAATAACCCCTTTGTGTGTGTGTCCTTTACAAAGTTTATATCTCTGCTACCTGGCATTACATTTTATGACACACGTGGCCCAGCCCGACAAGGTCTCCTTTATGTCAGATCTGGCCCTCATAACAAATGAGTTCGGCACCCCTGGCTTAGACCCCCAAAATCTTGTTTGCTGCTACCGAAGGACTCAAATCTAGCTAACCTCGAGTCTGTTTCTGCAACCCCGCCCCCCAATACACAACGTTATTATCAAAGGCCCTCGAAGTTGCAGGCAAAAAAAAATCCAACAGGGATATAAAAACAGAATTCCAGACAAGGCAACCTTATTTACGTAAGGATATTTATGATACATACGCCTCCAACGCAGAGATCTCAGGGATACACTCAATGAGACCTTTGTGTCTGATGGCCGTCGGCCAACTCCTAAATGTTAGGTTGGATCGCTCGTTGCTGTGTGCTGCTTTTTAAAGGGAGAAATCTCAGATCTGGAATTTTATCCTCTGGGAAGGTTTAGTAGTATGAAACTTATTGGCTGCCAAAAGCAGGAGGAGGAGGAGATTGGATTTATATCCCGCCCTTCACTACCCGAAGGAGTCTCAGAGCGGCTTGCAATCTCCTCCCTCTCCCCATCCCCTCAACAGACACCCTGTGAGGTAGGTGGGGCTGAGAGAGCTCTTTCGAGGACTGCCTTTGAGAGAACAGCTCTGAAAGAACTTGTAACTGACCCAAGGTCACCCAGCAGCTGCATGTGAAGGAGTGGGGAATCGAACCCGGTTCTCCCAGATTAGGGTCCATGCTCCTAACCACTACACCAAACTGGCTCTCAAACTGGAAGCCATTGCAAGTGGGGGGAAGGGACTGCCTGATTTGCCCCCCCCGCCCGGTGTTCTGAATGCCCCAGGATTTGTACATTACCCCCCCAGTGGTGGCTGCAAGCCCTTGTTAAGTATCACTTTTGCATGAGGAGTTCAACCAGCGATTCACACGCTGCTTGCCCCTGCAGTCTGATTTGCAAGAGGACAGAACCGGCATTTGCAACTGCCTTACACATCTCAGTGGACCTGGCAGGAAACCGGCCAGTTGCTGACTGAGCTTTGGCCCTGATCCAGATGTGCACATAGTGACTGAAGATGGACGTTTCCCTCTGCAGTGCGCTAAGGGATGGCAGAGTGCCCCTCTGCGCAGTTCAGTTCTGTCTAGTACCTTCTTATCCGGCCCTTCTTTCCAGAAGCTCAAGGTAGCATTTGTGGCTTCCTCATTTGGTCATCGAAAGCCAGCAAGGTGTAATGGGTAGAGAGTTAGATCAGGATCTAACAGAGAGTTAGACCAGATGTGCCATAGAAGTTTAGAATTGTAGAATCATATATTTGGAAGGGACCTCCAGGGTCATCTAGTCCAACCCCACACATGATGCAGGAAATTCACAAATACCTCCCCCCCCCACACACACCCAGTGACCCCTGTTCCATGCCCGGAAGTAGGCAAAAAAACCTCCAGGATCCGTGGGCAAACTGGCCTGGAGAAAAATGGCTTCCTAACCCCAAAGTGGTGATCAGCATTTCCCTGGGCGTGTAGGAAAGGGCCACGAGAACTAAGCACTGAGACAACCAATCCTCCCTCTAAGATGTGGAGTCTTGTGAGCAAAAATTCTACTTCGTGAGCTACTGGAATTAAAGTTCTGAGTGAGCGATTCGGCTATTGCATAAACTAGTTTGCTCTGGAGCCATCCTTCCTGAGCTAAGACAAAAATGTGTGAGCTGGAGGCTAAAGAACTGTGAGCTAGCTCACACTAACTCAGCTTAGAGGGAACACTGGAGGCAACCCTTCCTGCCCTCCCTCTCATGATCTGCCCAAGTTCACAGAATCTGCATTGCTGTCAGATGGCCCTCTAGCCTCTGCTTGAAAACCTCCCAAGAAGGAGAGCCCACCACCTCCCGAGGAAGCCTGTTCCACTCAGGAACCCCTCTAACTATCAGGAAGTTCTTCGTGATGTTTAGCCAAAAACTTCTGATTTAATTTCAACCCGTTGGTTCTGGTCCGACCTTCCAGGTCAACAGAAAGCAACTCTGCACCATCGTCTACATGACCGCCCTTCAAGTACTTGAAGACGGTGATCGTATCACCTCTCAGTTTGGTGTAGTGGTTAAGTGTGCGGACTCTTATCTGGGAGAACCGGGTTTGATTCCCCACTCCACCACTTGCACCTCCTGATGTGACCTTGGGTCAGTCACAAGCTCTGGCACAGCTGTTCCTGAAGGAGCAGTTTGTGTCAGAGTTCTCTCAGCCCCACCCACCTCACAGGGTGTCTGTTGTGGGGAGGGGAAGGGAAAGGAGTTTGTAAGCCGCTCTTAGACTCCAAGTGAAGGGCGGGGTATAAATCCAATCTCTTCTTCTCTTCTTCTTCAGTCATATCCTCTCCTGGCTTGCTGGATGACCTTCCGCCAGTCTCAGACTTTCAGCCTAACCTACCTCAAAGGTTGTTGTGACGATAAAACAGAGGAGTGTTGTAAGCAGGGATCATTTTGTAGAAAAAGAGGTGCAGGAGCTCATTAGCATAACTCATTAGCATAACTTATTTGCATACGCCACACACCCTGACATCACCAGAAGTGTGTCAGAAGGCAACACCCACCGCTCAGGCTCCACTGGACTGTTTTGGATTGCTAGCTATTGGGGGGGGGGGGGGGGACGGCCAAATCTGTCCGCGCAGAGGAGGGAGAGCTTGTACCTGAATAAAACTTGGTCTTAAAGGTGCCACTGGACTGTTTTGGGCCCGGGGGCCTGGGGGGTGGGCTCTGCAGCTTACCTGGCTGCTTCTTGCTCTGACTGAGGGCTGCTGGGAGCAGGGGGTGGGGCTTGTTGCATGTGCCCACCCCCTGGCCTCCTTACTGCCTGAGTTCTGCTCCTGTGTGCTCCTGCAGGAAATGACCCCTGTTTGTAAGACCTTTTGGGTCCCCAACAGAGAGGACACTGGGGAAGTAAAATGAATTTTGTCATTGCAACAACCACGTGGGGGAGGTTGGGCTGAGAGAGGGTGCCTGACCCAAGGTCACTCTGTGAACTATGTAACAGAGCAAGGATTTCAAAGCCCAAACTTTTAAAGCCCGGGTCTCCCTGGTTTTAATCCAGTGCTCTACCAAAGTAGCCATGAAGGGCCATGACTCAGTTCCAGAGCATCTGCTTGGCATGCAGAAGGTCCCAGGTTCAATCCCTGGCATCTTCTGTTAAAGAATTTGGCAGTAGGTGATATGAAAGACCTCAGCCTGAAACTTTGGCGAACCACTGCTCGTCTGAGTAGACAATACTGACCTTGATGGACCATCTACCTGATTCAGTATAGGACAGCTTCATGTCTGTTCAAGTTTGCCTTTGCAATTGGTCCAGGCCAGTTATCTAGCACATCTTCAACTGGAAATAAAAACTTCAGAGCCAGTTTGGTGTAGTGGTTAGGACAGGGGTTATTTCCTGTGGGAACACACAGGAGCGGAGCTCCGGCAGTAAGGAGCCCAGGGGGCGGGCACATGCAACAAGCCCCACGCCCTGCTCCCAGTAGCCCTCAGTTGGGCCATGAGGAGCAAGAAGCAGCAAGTTGCAGACACCCCCCCTGGCCCACCTTCAGGTACAAGCTCTCCTTCCTCTGTGAGGGCATTGTGATTTTATCAAGTATAATTAAATAATAATTTTGCTATGTTATTAGGCGACCTGCCTGTGCATTAGCCAGTGTTAGTTTGTGGCAAGTGAGGTTCCTCTGCAGTCCATTATATAGAGACCACACACTGGTGTTCCCTCTAAGCTGAGTTAGTGTGAGCTAGTTAGCTCATAGGTTTTTAGCTTCCAGTTAACATATTTTTGTCTTACCTCAGAAAGGATGGCTCCAGAGCAAACTGATTTATGCAGTAGCCAAATTGCTCACTTACAACTGTAATACCAGTAGCTCACAATGCAGAATTTTTGCTCACAGGACTCCACAGCTTAGAGGGAGCATTGCTCACCGGGTGTCTGTTGTGGGGAGGGGGAGGGAAAAGAGATTGTAAGGCACTCTGAGACTCCTTCCGGTAGTGAAGGGTGGGGGATAAATCCAATCTCCTCCTCCTCCTCTTCCTCCCCTTCTTCTTGAAGAAATAAAACCTCGTCACTTACAACACAGTCTAATTAAGTTCCTTTGACATGTTTTCTTGTCATCTGCAGTTAAAGAATCTGGCAGGAGGTGATGTGAAAGACCCCTGCATACGACCCTGTAACATGTAACATGCTGTTCAGCCCCTGTCTCTAAGTCTGAACCTTACCTTCCATTCCACTGTATACTGTATTTGAAAAAGTGTGCCTTGCACACAAAAGCTCATGTCTTGAATAAACCTTGGTTGGTCTTAGATGTGCCACTGGACTCTTAACTCTGTTCTACTGCTTCAGAGCAACACGGCCGACCACCTGGACCAGTCTCAGATAAGGCGTAAGAATCCCCCCCCCACCCAGACTTTTTGGAACCTTGTATCAAGAAACAGAGGCGGAACACATGGACCTTTCGCCAGGAGTAAGACAAGAGGCCGTGTAGATCTCCTCATTCCCAGTCCCATCCTCCCTCGCCCTAGGAACACTGTATTCAAGGTCCATTAGCCACCCCAGACAGCTGCTCCAGTCAACAGCAGAGATAAGAGAAGAATGTTTACTCCTCTTGCTTGCACGGACCTGGCTGACACTCTAACCAGAAAAGAGAGAAACAGGACGGAAGCTTCTAATGCTCAGACGTATAAAAGCAGAAGTTTTAAAAGCATCAAATCGAATCAAATTAAGTGTGGCGGTTAAATCGCCATTCCCCTGCCAGTGCCGCAAGATGAGCAGAGATGGTTTGCGGTTGCCTTCCTCTGCATAGTCTTCCTCGGTGATCTCCCACCCCAGTCCTGTCCCTGCATAGCTTTCAAGCCGCAATGAGATGGTGCTGTCCTGGGTTATTAGGCAATGCTCCCTCCAAGCTGTGGAGTCTCGTGAGCAAACATACTCCTTTGTGAGCTGCCGGCATTAAAGCGGTGAGCGAGCGATTTGGCTGCTGCATCGATTCGTTTGCTCTGGAGCGCTCCTTCCTGAGCGAAGGCAAAAATGTGTGTGAGCCGGAGGCTAAAGAAGCTGTGAGCTAGCTCACACTCACTCAGCTTAGAGGGAACACGGTTCTTAGGGCTTCTCTTAGGGCTTCACCGGCTCCGCTCCTGTTTTATGGATGGTTTTAATCAGGGCTCATTTCGTAGAAAAAGAGGTGCAGGAGCGCATTAGCACAACTCATTAGCATAACTTATTTGCATGTGCCACACCCCCCCGACCTCACCAGAAGTGTGTCAGAAGGCAACACCCTCCGCTTAGGCTCCACTGGACTGTTTTGGATTCCTAGCTATTGGGGGGGGGATGCACAGATCTGCCCTCACAGAGGAGGGAGAGCTTGTACCTGAATAAAACTTAGTCTTAAAGGTGCCACTGGACTGTTTTGGACCGGGGACCCGGGGGGGGGGGCTCTGCAACTTACCTGGCTGCTTCATGCTCTGACTGAAGGCTGCTGGGAGCAGGGGGTGGGGCTTGTTGCATGTTCCCACCCCCTGGGCTCTTTACTGCTGGAACTCCGCTCCTGTGCGCTCCTGCAGGAAATGACCGCTGATTTTAATGCTGCTTATGTCCGACGGCTTGCTTTTAAATGGCTGGCTTTTAATACAGTGAAGCAGTTTTAATCGCAAACCAGGTCCAGCAGGACTCTGGGGAGGCGGCACGGAAAAATCCCAAATAAATAGATATCCATAATAAACAGAGACTAACAAGGAGCTCAGGATTCATGCCCAAGCATGACGCCAACACCCTCATTACAATGATACATCTAGCATTGCCAGCAAGGCAAAATGTTATATACCAGCTACAGCAGCCTGCATAGCTGTGACCGGCCTGATCTCAGCAGTGCCTGTAAGCTAAGCTGGGTTGTCCGTGGTTAGTACTTGGATGGGAGACCCACCAAGGAAGTCTAAGGTTGCTACACGGAGTCAGGCAGTGTCAAAGACCACCTCTGGCCATCTCTTGCCTTGAAAGCCCCATCGTCTGGGGGTCGCCATGACTGCGTCGTGGTTTAATGCCGTGCAATTATTATTATTATAGCAGCTGCATCTAGAAGTCAACATTTTTATGTTCATACATTTTGAACAAAGGCTAGATGGCCATCGGACAGCAATGCCGAGTCTGTGAACTTAGGCAGATCGCGAGAAGGGAGGGCAGGCAGGGTTGCCTCAGTGCTCAGTTCTTGTGGCCCTTTCTTACGTGCCCAGGGAAATGCTGATCGCCACTTTGGGGTCAGGAAGTGATTTCTCTCCAGGCCTGTTTGGCTGGAGATCCTGGAGTGGTGGTTTGTTTGTTTTTTGCCACCTCCTGGGCATGAAACGGGGTCACGGGCAATGTTCCCTCTAAGCCGTGGAGTCTTGTGAGCAAAAATTCTACTTGGTGAGCAACTGGCATTAAAGTCGTGAGTGAGTCATTCGGCCGCAGCATAGATTAGTTTGCTCTGGAGCAGTCCTTCCTGAGCCAAGACAAAAATGTGCGAGCCAGAGGCTAAAAAAAACCTGTGAGCTAAGCTCACCCTAACTCAGCTTAGAGGGAACACTGGTCATGGGGTGTGTGTGTGGGGGGGAGGTAGTTGTGAATTTCCTGCATTGTACAGGGGGTTGGACTAGATGACCCTGGAGGTCCCTTCCACCTCTGTGATTCTATGATTTGAAGACTGTCTCTCCCAATGTAAACCCCATGCGGCAACTCCCGTTTTGGGGTCAGTCCTTTCCGTACCTCTGTAAGCAGCTGTTACTGGATCTCAAGTAGGGTTCCCACCGGGTCTGGGATGGGAAATACCTGGAGATTGCGAGGGTGGAACCTGGGGAGGGTTGGGTTTGGGGAGGGGAGGTGACCTCAGTATAATGCCATACACTCCACCTTCCCAAGTAGCCATTTTCTTCGAGAGCCACTTTGGTGTAGTAGTTAAGTGAGCGGACTCTAATCTGTGAGAACTGGGTTTGATTCCCCACTCCTCCACTTGCACCTGGCTGGATGACCTTGGGCAAGCCATAGTTCTGACAAGAGCTGTTCTCTCATGAGCAGTCCTTGAAAGAGCTCCTTCAGCCCCACCTACCTCACAGGGTGTCTGTTGTGGGGAGGGGAAGGGAAAGGAGTTGGTAAGCCGCTCTGAGACTCCGGGTGAAGGGCGGGCTATATGTCCAATCTCCTCCTCCTCCTCCTCTTCTTCTCCTTCTCCTTCTTCTACTCCCACAGCTGCTGGATGACCTTAGGCAAGCCATAGTTTTTACAGAGCTGTTCTCTCAAGGGCAGTCCTGGAAAGAGCTCTCTCAGCCCCACCTACCTCACAGGGTGTCTGTGGTGGGGAGGGGAAGGGAAAGGAGTTGGTAAGCCACTCTGAGACTCCAAGTGAAGGGTGGGGTATATGTCCAATCTCCTCCTCCTCCTCCTCCTCCTCTTCTTCTTCTTCGGAACTGATCCCTATTAACTGGAGACCAGTTGCAATTCTCGGAGATCTCCAGCCACTACCTGGAAGTTGACAACCCTACCTTTTAAAGTTTTTTTCAAGATGAGGTTCTGACTTCCCCGAACCCATCCCTGCTAGGGTTGCCAGTCTCCAGGTGGCACCTGGAGATCTCCCACTATTACACTTGATCTCCGGATGACTGAGATCAGTTTCCCTGGAGAAAATGGCTACCTTGGAAGCTGGAGCGTGTGGGGTTATACCCTCCCGAAGTCCCTCCCCTCCCCAAACCCCACCCTTCCTGTACTCCACCTCCCCGAAATCTCCAGGTATTTCCCAACCTAGAGCTGGCAACCCGAATCCCTATTCTTCAAAGTTTTAGAAAACTGTACAGAGCAGAATGGTTTATACAAGCCTACTGGGCATTTTCTATAGTAGATTTTCAGAAGAAGAAGGCAGTCATTTTCTATAGTAGACTTTCAGAAGAAGAAGAAGACGAGGAGGAGGAGATTGGATTAATCCCCCCACCCTTCACTCAGAGTCTCAGAGCGGCTTACCAACTCCTTTCCCTTCCCCTCCCCACCACAGACACCCTGTGAGGTAGGTGGGGCTGAGAGAGCTCTGAAAGTAACTGCCCTTTCAAGGACAGCTCTGACAGAACTATGGTTTGCCCAAGGTCATCCAGCAGGTGCAAGTGGAGGAGTGGGGAATCAAACCCAGTTCTCCCAGTTTAGAGCCCGTGCACTTAACCACTACACCAAACTGGCTCTTTAAAAAAATCAAAATCAGATGGTTGGCTGATATGGCTCCAATAGTGATGGTTCTTATTGGTCGCACTCTCTCAGCCTAACCTACCTCGCAGGGTTGTTGTGAAGAAAAAATGGAGGCGAAGATAATGATGTATATTGTTTTGGGTCCCCGCTAGAGAGAAAAAAAAGATAAATGCAGTAAAATAATATCTAAATTTATACAAATAGAAGGGGACCTTAGAGGCCAGCCATTCCAACCCTATGTTCAGTGTAGGAAAGCTAAACTGAAGCTTTCCTGATTGAAGGCTGGCCAGTTGAAGAGAAGAAGAGATTGGATTTATACCTCTCCCTTCACTACCTGAAGTATTCTCAGAGCGGTGTACAATCTCCTTTACCTTCCCCTCCCCACAACAGACACCCTGTGAGGTCAGTGGGGCTGAGAGAGCTCTGAGAGAACTGCTCTTTTTCAAGGACAGCTGTGCCAGAACTATGGCTTGCCCAAGGTTATCCAGCAGGTGCAAGTGGAGGAGTGGGGAATCAAACCCGGTTCTCCCAGTTTAGAGCCCGCGCACTTAACCACTACACCAAACTGGCTCTTAAAAAAAAAAAATCAAAATCAGATGGTTTGCTGATATGGCTCCAATAGTGATGGTTCTTATTGGTCGCACTCTCTCAGCCTAACCTACCTCGCAGGGTTGTTGTGAAGATAAAATGGAGGCGAAGATAACAATGTATATTGTTTTGGGTCCCCGCTAGGGAGAAAAAAAAGATAAATGCAGTAAAATAATATCTAAATTTATACAACTAGAAGGGGACCTTAGAGGCCAGCCATTCCAACCCTATGTTCAGTGTAGGAAATCCAAACTGAAGCTTTCCTGCTTGAAGGCTGGCCAGTTGAAGAGAAGAAGAGATTGGATTTATACCTCTCCCTTCACTACCTGAAGTATTCTCAGAGCGGTGTACAATCTCCTTTACCTTCCCCTCCCCACAACAGACACCCTGTGAGGTCGGTGGGGCTGAGAGAGCTCTGAGAGAACTGCTCTTTTTCAAGGACAGCTGTGCCAGAACTATGGCTTGCCCAAGCTCATCCAGCCAGGTGCAAGTGGAGGAGTGGGGAATCAAACCCAGTTGTCCCAGATTAGAGTCCGCACACTTAACCACAATGCCAAACTAGCTCTCCTACACCAAACTGGCTCTCCAGTGATGCTCTGTATTCTTGGTGCTTGAGGAGGGGGGGCAACAGTGTGAGGGCTCCTAGTGTCCTGGCCACACTGCTTGACCTCCTGATGGCCCCTGGTATTTTTGGCCACTGTGTGACAGAGTGTTGGACTGGATGGGCCATTGGCCTGATCCAACATTGGCTTCTCTTATGTTCTCCCCGGCTCTACCTCCAAAATCTCTAGATCTTTGCCAGCCTAGAACTGGCAGCTCCAATATTTGAGTCTAGTAGCGCTTTAAAGACCAGCAAGATTTTCAGGGTATAAGCTTTCGAGCATCAAAGGCCCCTTCTTCAAATCCAAGTAGGATTGGAGATCCCAGAGCCCTTATGTCCCAGACAGAAAGTGAGAACATAATTTTGCAAAGAGGATGCAGAGGTACAATGCAAACTGTAATCCGCTTGATTAGAGTAGAGAGGAAATGGTTAGGGGCCGAAAATTTGCATCTGTAGTGAGGGAATAATCCTGTGTCTTTATTCAGCCCTGGGGGTCCATTGTTCTGAACCTGTGAATGAATTCCAGTTTGGCAATCTCACCTTGCAGTCTCCTCTTGAAGCGTCTCTATGTGAGGACTCCAATCTTCGCTCAGCGGCGGAGTGTCTTGGAAGTTTAAAATGTTCTCCGATTGGTTTCTGCATGAGATTTTGTAGACTCTTTATTTGGGAGATCCCATGAAAAATGTTCACCCCAGGGCAAAAATCTGTTTCCGTTCAAGCTCGAAAAACGAGCCCTTTGCCAATCGGCTTGGTACGGCCTGGTGTTTTCGGCCCCGGTTGACCTTCCTTCTCCTTTGCTCCCATGCCAGCTTCTTCCTACGCTTGGAAGAGAATCCTAAACCGGCCTGCCAAATCCACCTCCCCTTCCTCGCTTCTTGAAAAGCACCCTTTCAAGAATGCGGCTTGTCAGGAGTGGCCGAAGGCAGATCCTCTTCCACAACTGACTCCCGGCTCTGGTGTTAAAGAGAGCTCCCATTTCCGGAGAAGGGCATGTTTCTGGATTAGAACAATTCCATTTTTATTTTATTTTTGTAATACCCTGACTAAGGCCAGGACGTTTTATTTTTTTTCCAGAAAAGAAAGAAAATCACTACAAGGAGAACAGCAACAACAATTCCAACAATCACATTACAACAAAACAATAACATCAATCACATAACAACAAAGAAATAACAAACAACACCTACTACGATAGTGGAGCTCATACTTTACTTCTTGTTAACTTAAAGAATCTTATCAGGTTTTAAGCACCTATATCTAATTCTATACTCAATTTTGAATAATACCTTTTATTTTTTGGATTGTTTTGACGATTTTTGGATATAGTCCTCAATCTATCTATAAAAATTTGACCATATATTTTCAAAAATTCCACCTTTTTTGTCTTGTAGTTGTAGAGTTAGTTTGTCCATTTCTGCAGCGTCAAATAGTTTGTCTATTATTTCTTCTTTTGTAGGTACTTCTTCTTTTTTCCGGTATTTTGCATAAAGAATTCTTGCGGATGTCACAACATGCATAATCATATATACTTACTGTTTTACAAAATCTTTTGGAACAATATTCAGTAAAAACAATTCAGGATTTAATGGTATACTTATTTCTAATATTTTCTGCAATATTTCATGTATCCACGTCCAGTATGTTTTTGCTATCTTACATGTCCACCACATATGGTAAAAAGATCCAGTTTTGCTTTTACATTTCCAACATAAATTTGACATATTGGGATACCATTTAGCTAAATTTTCAGGAGTCATGTGCCATCTATAAAACATTTTATATATGCTTTCTTTATGAAGTTGCTTTTGTAAATTTTTTATTTATTTTCCACACCATAGACCATTTCTCCATTTGTATATTGTGACCTATGTTTTGAGCCCACTTAATCATTGATTCTTTTACTGCTTCATCTTGCATTTTCATATCTAACAACACAGTATAAAACCGTTTTATATGTTTACCCTCTTCCCCAAATATAATTTTATCAAATTCCGAGGGTGAGTCATAAAAACAGTTACTTTGTCTTTACCGTATCTGGAGTCTATTTGTGCTCTTTCTCACCAATTCAGACATATACCTCTTTTCCTGAGCTCGTCTTGATTACATAATTGGTTTTGGCTATTTAACAAGTTTTCATAAGTCCAAAGTAGGTCTTTTGTAAACGTCATGGGGTGTGTAAATGCTTCTAATGGTGAAACCCATTTAGGTATTTTAGGATGTATAATTCTTGCATTTCTTCCCACTGCTTCAATAATGCCGCTCTTATAATATGTTGATTAAAGTATTTATGGACGTTGCTTTTCCTATACCAAACAAAAGCACGCCATCCTAACTGTAAATCATGTCCTTCAAACTTTAATAATCTTGAATTTTCTAATGTAATCCATTCTTTCATCCAGGTAATAGTGGCTTCTTTGTAATATAGTTGCCAATCTGGTAACACAAACCTTCCTCTTTCTTTTGTATCTTGCAGGACTTTCATCTTTATTCTAGACCTTTTTCCTTGCCATATAAACTGCCTCACCAGTTTGTCTAGTTCTTTAAAATATTTTTGATTTTTTTATAATAGGTATTGTCTGGAATAAAAAAATAAGTCTTGGTAATATATTCATCTTCACCACCGCTATTCTTCCCATGAAAGATAGCTGTAAATGCTTCCAAACGGGTAAATCTTTCTTAATCACATCCATGAGTTTTGTATAATTATCTTTAAATAAAAGCTGCAACTATTTGTTAAATTTATTCCAAGATATTTTATTGTCTTCTTTACTTCAATCCCCGAGGACTTCTGAATTGTTTGGATTTGTTTCTTGGTACAGTTCTTTATTAGGATGGTGAAACCCATTTAGGTATTTTAGGACAGTACAATTCTTGCATTTCTTCCCACTGCTTCTTATGTTGATTAAAGTATTTATGGATATTGCTTTTTCTATACCAAACAAAAGCATGCCATCCTAATTGTAAATCATGTCCTTCAAGCTTTAATAATCTTGAATTTTCTAATGTAATCCATTCTTTCATCCAGGTAATAGTGGCTTCTTTGTAATATAGTTGCCAATCTGGTAACACAAACCTTCCTCTTTCTTTTGTATCTTGCAGGACTTTCATCTTTATTCTAGACCTTTTTCCTTGCCATATAAACTGCCTCACCAGTTTGTCTAGTTCTTTAAAATATTTTTGATTTTTTATAATAGGCATTGTTTGGAATAATAAAAAAAAGTCTTGGTAATATATTCATCATCACCGCCGCTATTCTTCCCGTGAATGATAACTGTAAATGCTTCCAAACTTGTAAATCTTTCTTAATCGCATCCATGAATTTTAAATAATTATCTTTAAATAAAGAGCTCCATCTGTTAGTTAAATTTATTCCAAGATATTTTATTGTCTTCTTTACTCCTGAATTATTTGGATTTGTTTCTTGGTACAGTTCTTTATCAAGATTTTGGTTTTCTTAAGATTGATTTTTAGTCCTGCATATTGGCCATAGTCTTTTATTAGATACAAAAGAGGATTAGAACAATTTCAGATGGAACAGCGGAGCGATGTACCATCTGGTGTCTTTATTGTCATTCGTTTTTATCACTATGTGTCTCTTATAGCAGTAGAAAAGTACTTGCAAGAGTCGGCCCTGCTTAGCTTCCAAGATCTGACAGGATCAGGCTTGCCTGGGCTGTCCAGGTCAGGGCAAAAGGTCCAAGTTCCAATTCCCAGTATCTCCAGTTAAAGGGATCTGGTAGTAAGTGATGCAAAAGACCTCTGCCTGAGGTCCTGGAGAGATAGGGATGCCAGAGTCCCTGGTGGAGGTGGGGGTCCTCCACTGCTAGGCCCTACCTCCCCATCACCAACCAGCTGGCTGTTTGGGGGGGGAACTTACTACAAAAAAGAGGGAGAGCTGCTTGAAGTGCAACAATGTGCTTATGTCACTGCCCACATGACCTGGAAGTGGCATCATCACGTCTGGGACACTGGGGCGACACTCTGGTATTTGGGCAAAAACTCTATGGTAGAATCCAGATTTACCACAGATTTACCACATTGGGGTGACACTCTGGTATTTGGGCAAAAACTCTATGGTAGAATCCAGATTTACAACAGATTTACCACATTGGGGCGACACTCTGGTATTTGGGCAAAAACTCTATGGTAGAATCCAGATTTACCACAGATTTACCACATTGGGGCGACACTCTGGTATTTGGGCAAAAACTCTATGGTAGAATCCAGATTCACCACAGAGTTTTTGCCTGAACACCAGAGCATTGCCTGGACATCCCAGATGTGATGACATCACTTCCCGATCACCTGGGCAGTGATGTAGACACATCACTGTACGATTGCCCGGTGACCCTATGGAGAGCTGCTGTTAGTCTGAGTGGACAATCCTGACCTTGATGGACCAAAGATCTGATTCGGTGTCAGGTAGCTTTGTGTATGTCCATGTGTGATCAGGCCTCCTCCCTTCCTTGGTATGCCTGCTATCTCCATAGTGAAAACTGTTGGCTTGGCTTCTAGATAGGCAGGGGTCATTTCGTAGAAAAAGAGGTGCAGGAGCTCATTAGCATAACTCATTAGCATAACTTATTTGCATATGCCACACACACCCTGACATCACCGGAAGTGTGTCAGAAGGCAACACCCACCGCTCAGGCTCCACTGGAGTCTTTTGGATTGCTAGCTATTGGGGGGGGGGAACATGCAGATCTGTCCTCGCAGAGGAGGGAGAGCTTGTACCTGAAAAAAACCTTGGTCTTAAAGGTGCCACTGGATTGTTTTGGACCGGGTGACCTCTGCAACTTACCTGGCTGCTTCTTGATCTGACTGAGGGCTGCTGGGAAAGGGGGTGGGGCTTGTTGCACGTGCCCACCCCCTGCACTCTTTACTGCCGGAGCTCCGCTCCTGTGTGCTCCTGCAGGAAATGACCCCTGTAGATAGGCATCCATAGGTGTTGCACGCCACTGTTTCCTCTTGGCCAGAATGAGCAGATGAGTGAGGTTTGAGAGACAGCCACCGCTGGTCTGATTTGTCTGTTGGTGGCACTTTGGAGGTGACCTGGAAATGGCCCTCTGGGGTGGGTTGCTGGTGGGTTTGGAAATACCTAAAGATTTGTGGCTGGTGCCTGGAAGAGTGGGACCTCAGTAGCGTATCATGCCCCAGCAAGCCACCTCCCAAAGCAGCCATTTCCTCCAGGAGAAGTGGAATAAATGTTTTAGAGCCCTTTATGACAATCAGTTGTAATTCTGGGAAATCTCCAGGCTCCAACTGGAAATTGACAACCCAAGTTGCTACAGCCAGTCTGTTGTGATGTCATTGCCCTGGCGCAGGGACCCCTACAGTAGATCTCATTTTGCACAGCAGGTTATAAAACTGGGCCGGAAATGCTACGGCACAGAGGGTACCTTCTTCCCGTCATGTAATACCCTACATGTTAAAAACAAATTGCATTTGTCGTTTTCCCTCTGCTATATAGTTCATTTTTTTTTTTTTGGAAGTGTGATTCATCAGACCCCAATCCACCTTCAGAAGTAATAGTTTTTCCAAGGGGGCGTGTTTCCTTCTTCCTGTTCTTCTAGGATCATAGGAAAAACTGAATTGACACACAAGGAGAATGGCTTGGAACTCCGACTGCTGCCGTTCGGCCAACCAGAAGCGGCTGCCCTGTACTTTTGGAGGGTAAAAACAGCAAGTCGCTTCCAATAGATTTTTTGCGAACTAAGAATGGGCTTTCGCCCACACGGTACAGTAAAGTGGACTGGTAGAAGTCCATGTTACCCCGGCGAACACATACTCTAAAAGTTTAGGGGGGGTGTTAGGGGGTACTGTAGGGGTGGATCGGAAGGACGTGAGAGGTTGTTTGTCAGATTGACCGAAATTGGCCATCTGTGCTGAAATTCACCTGTGCTGAAAGCGCTGCACTGGCTGCCTATAGCGTTCTGGATTCGCTTCAAAGTGCTGGTGCTTACCTTTAAAGCCCTACATGGCCAGGGTCTGGCATACCTGAGGGACCGCCTCTCCCCATACAGGCCCCAAAGAGCACTTCGGTCGGGGTCACAACACCGCCTAGTGACCCCGGGCCCTAAGGAGGCCAGACTTGTTGCCACAAGGGCCAGGTCCTTTTCGGTGGCGGCTCCTACCTGGTAGAATGAGCTCCCTGAGGAGATCTGGGTCTTGCGGGACCTTTTACAGTTCCGCAGGGCCTGCAAGACGGAGCTCTTCCGCCAGGCTTTCGTGTAGGAGCCGCCGCCGCCATTACCACCAACGTGCGAGTGCAGAGCAGTACCGCCGGGTTGGGCTGACTGGTTACCTGGACATCGTGGCCCATGGCATCCTCCTTGTGGATCCCAGTGTGATATGCAAATAGGGAGTGAGCATGGTAATCGCGATGGATCCTGTGAGTTGTCCACGTGTGTTAAATTGTTTTAACTTGTATTTTATTGCACTGTGTGCCTTAACTGCTTTTAAATCTGTGGTATTGTATTACATTTCTGTGTTCTGTAAGCCGCCCTGAGCCCGCCTCGGCCTCTCTGCCCCGTTCCTGGACTTCCCCAGCAGCAACAACAACAAAAATTAAAATTGAGAGCCTAAGTGGGATAGTGGCTAAGTGTTTTGGACTGGGATCTGAGAGATGGAGGTTCAAATCCCCACTCTGTCATGGAAGCTTGCTGAGCCAGTCACCCACGCTCAGCCTAACCAACCTCACAGGGTTGTTGTGAGGCTAAAATCAAGGAGAGAAGAATGGCGTGAACCTCTTTGGGTCCCCATTGGAGAGAAAGTGAATGTCTGAAGAGAAGAGATTTATATCCCACCCTTCACTACCCGAAGAAGAAGAAGAGGAGGAGGAGGAGAGATTGGATTTATACCCCGCCCTTCACTACCTGAAGGAGCCTCAGAGCGGCTTACAATCTCCTTCCCCTCCCCACAAAAGGCACCCTGTGAGGTAGGAGGGGCTGAGAGAGCTCTTTTGAGGACTGCTCATGAGAGAACTGCTCTGAAAGAACTGGTAACTGACCCAAGGTCACACCAGCAGCTGCATGTGTAGGCGTGCGGAATGAAACCTGGTTCTCCCAGATTAGAGTTCGTGCTCCTAACCACTACACCCAACTGACAAACAGCAATAGATGAAGCCCGACAAAAAACAAAAGAGCAGATACAAGAGCCTGTCTCAAATGGGGAACCAAGATTCAGGCCCGGAGTTTGGAATGAAGACCCTTAGGAGCCGGATTTTTTTTTTTTTTAATCAGCATTTCTGAATATTCAGAATTCCATAAAAGTCAATAGGAAACAGCTGTTTCCTAGTAAAACAAAACCAAACCAAAAACTGATGAAGTGAAGAAATGTCATTCATGCTTGGGCATTCCTTTTAAATCGGACTGCAGTTTGGGACTCGCATAAATGAAGGATTCTCTGTACGTAACCCCCCCGCCCCCAAACCTGTATCTGGAAAACTGTAATGTCCGGGAGAAAATGTTAAGAACATAAGAACATCAGAAGAGCCCTGCTGGATCAGAGCAGTGGTCCATCTAGTCCAGCATCCTGTCTCACAGTGGCCAACCAGTTCTTCTGGACTGGAGGGACAACAGGACATAAAGTCCAAGGCCTTCCCCCGAGTTGCCTCCTGGCTCTGGGATTCCGAGGATGAGTGCCTCTGAATGTGGAGGTTCCCCTCAGCCACCATGGCTAGTGGCCACTGATAGCCTCCAGGAATCTACCTAATCCCCTTTTAAAGCTGTTTATTCTGGTGGCTATTCTTGTGGCTACCCTCTGGCAGCAAATCCCACATTTGTCTCATTCTCTGTGTAAAGTAGTATTTCCTTTTGTCAGTCCGGAACCTACTGCCCATCCGCTTCATTGGATGCCCTCGAGTTCTAGTATCTGGGGGGAGGGAGAAAAGGTTCTCTTTGCCCACCCTCTCCACCCCAGGCATGATTTTATGAGCCTCTATCGTGTCCCCCCTTAGTCGTCTCTTTTCTAAACTGAAAAGTCCCAGACTATTTATTCTTTCCTCCTACCTGTCTCTCTGACATTTTAGTTTTATACCTGCAGGGAATTGGGGGGAGGGGCATTATATCGCACGAGAGCCATACCGGCAGTCTGAAGTGATATAGCCCAGAGCCAGGGGTCATTTCGTAGAAAAAGAGGTGCAGGAGCTCATTAGCATTAACTCATTAGCATAACTTATTTGCATACGCCACACCCCCTGACATCACCGGAAGTGTGTCAGAAGGCAACGCCCACCGCTCAGGCTCCACTGGACTGTTTTGGATTTCTAGCTATTGGGGGGGGGGGCACATGCAGATCTCTCCTTGCAGAGGAGGGAGAGCTTGTACCTGAATAAAACTTGCTCTTAGAGGTGCCACTGGACTGTTTTGGGCCGGGGGGGGGGGCTCTGCAAATTAACTACTTACCTGGCTGCTTCTTCTTCTGACTGAGGTTTGCTGGGAGCAGGGGGTGGGGCTTGTTTTGGATTGCTAGCTATTGGGGGGGGACGTGCAGATCTGTCCTCGCAGAGGAGGGAGAGCTTGTACCTGAAAAAAACCTTGGTCTTAAAGGTGCCACTGGATTGTTTTGGACCGGGTGAGCTCTGCAACTTACCTGGCTGCTTCTTGATCTGACTGAGGTCTGCTGGGAGCAGGGGGTGGGGCTTGTTGCATGTGCCCACCCCCTTGGCTCTTTATTGCCGGAGCTCCGCTCCCGTGCACTCCTGCAGGAAATGACCCCTGGCCAAACTCAGGTTGTTCAAGCAGAACTGGAAATCAGCAGGGAGGCCAACCTTCAGTTAGTGGCTGGAGATCACCTGGGATTACAACTGATGTCCATGTGGCAGAGATCAGTTTGCCTGGAGAAAATGGCCTCTTTGGAAGGTGGACTCTATGACATTATACCCCGTTAAGTCCCTCCCCTCACCAAGCCCCGCCCTCCTCAGGCTCCACCTCCCAAATCTCCAGGTATTTCCGGACCTGGCAACCCTAGGAAATCAGAGTCCTCTGTACCAGAGCCAAAGGTTCTGTAACTTTCCATTCATGCTTCCCTCTGCGTTTAGCAGTAATGTCTCCTCCCCAGAAACTAAGCGCAAGAGGGAATTGGTCTGAGGTAGTATCTCCTATAGCCAGTTTGGCATAGGAGCCAGTTTGGTGTAGTGGTTAAGCGTGGACTCTAATCTGGGAGAACTGGGTTTGATTCCCCACTCCTGCTGGATGACCTTCAGCAAGCCATAGTTCTGTCAGAGCTGTTCTCTCAAGGACAGTTCTCGGGAGAGCTCTCTCAGCCCCACCTACCTCATAGGCAATGCTCCCTCTAAGCTATGGAGTCTTGCAAGCGAAAGTTCTACTTTGTGAGCTGCTGGCATTAAAGTTGTGAGCGAGCAATTAGGCGACTGCATCAATCAGTTTGCTCTGGAGCCACATCCTTCCTGAGCTAAAACAAAAATGTGTGAGTTGGAGGCTAAAAAACTGTGAGCTAACTCACACTAACTCAGCTTTGAGGGAACACTGCTCACAGGGTGTCTGTTGTGGGGAGGGGAAGGGAAAGGAGTTTTGTAAGCCGCTCTGAGACTCCTTTGGGTAGTGAAGGGCAGGGTATAAATCCAATCTCTTCTTCTTCTTCTTTTACCTCACAGGGTGTCTGTGGTGGGGAGGGGAAGGGAAAGGAGTTTTGTAAGCCGCTGTCGGGAGGGCGCTCCCAACCCCCTCCCTCCTATGCAGGAAGTGTCCCCCTTTGTAATAGAGATACCAGGGCACCCGGTCCCCGACCCTTCCCCGGAGGTTCAGGGGTCTTGGCCTGTAGACCATATCGGGGTGATGGGTCCGCAAAAGGGGGACGCCGGGGCCGCGGGCATAGTTGGGCTGGCCGACAATATTCTGATAGATGGAGAGAGGGGTGGAAAATCACGCGATTCTGAGAAATGGGGACCGAAACCAGGTTGGTGGTGGAATCCCTTTAAGAGTTGGGTGGTGGGTTCACAAGGTGCTGTAAACGAAGCAAATAAAATGGCCCTCAGGTGTACCCAGGGAGGAGGAGAATGTGGAGATCGTGAGAAAGACAGAGAGGAGTGAAGTAACTCGAACTCGTCTAATGACCCACATGGCTGATAGAGAGAGGGAGTCACTCTCAAACGGCAACTCTGAGGGGAACCTAGGCCAAATCGCTTCGTGAATAGCACGCTGGAGCCAACCCACGACCCAACCTTTCCCTCGAGCCAGACGAAGGCTGACAGCCGCTCTGAGACTCCTTTGGGTAGTGAAGGGCAGGGGATAAATCCAATCTCTTTTCCCCACTCCTCCACTTGCACCTGCTGATGTGACCTTGGGTCAGTCACAAGCTCTGGCACAGCTGTCCTTGAAAAAGAGCAGTTTGTGTCAGAGTTCTCTTAGCCCCACTTACCTCACAGGGTGTCTGTTGTGGGGAGGGGAAGGGAAAGGAGTTTGTAAGCCGCTCTGAGACTCCTTTGGGTAGTGAAGGGTGGGGTATAAATCCAATCTCTTCTTCTTGTTCTTTTACCTCACAGGGTGCCTGCTGTGGGGAGGGGAAGGGAAAGGAATTTGTAAGCCGCTCTGAGACACCTTTGGGTAGTAAAGGGCGGGGTATAAATCCAATCTTTCCTCCTCCTCCCCGCTCCTCCTCTTCTTCTGCTGCTTCTTCTTCAACTGCTCAAGTCCTTTCAATATAATTGCAGCAGGATCTACAGGAAAATCCGTATTTGTTTATTATTCATCCGTATTTGTTTGTTTATTATTTTCGTTACATTTATTAGCCGCCTTTCTGTCTGTTTCAGAGGGTAGCCATTTCGGTCTGTAGCAGAAGAGCTGAATTCGAATCCAGTAGCATCTTAGAGACCAACAAGATTTTCGGGTGTGTGTGTGTGAGCTTTCGGGAGTCAAAGCTCCCTTCATCAGATACAAGAAATCT
The DNA here is from genome assembly GCF_001447785.1 of Gekko japonicus. NCBI lineage: Eukaryota > Metazoa > Chordata > Lepidosauria > Squamata > Gekkonidae > Gekko > Gekko japonicus. The sequence goes on from NW_015160343.1 coordinate 118,602, forward strand.
TAACAGGCACCTGTGTTAGTCTGCCTGTAGCAGTCGAAAAGAGCAAGAGTCCAGTAGCCCCTTAAGGACTAACAAAATTGGTGGCAGGATAGGAGCTTTTTCTTCTTCTAAGAACTGTGACTGCAGCCATGCAATTAAAAGACGCCTGCTCCTTGGGAGGAAAGCGATGGCAAACCTAGACAGCATAATCAAAAGTAGAGACATCATCCTGCCAACGAAAGTCCGCATGGTCAAAGCAATGGTATTCCCAGTAGTCCTGTATGGCTGCAAGAGTTGGACTATAAGGAAGGCCAAGTGCCGAAGAATAGATTCTTTTGAACTATGGTGCTGGAGAAGACTCTTGAGAGTCCCTCGGACTGCAAGGAGATCAAATCAGTCAATCCTAAAGGAAATCAACCCTGACTGTTCCCTGGAAGGCCAGATAATGAACCTGAAGCTCAAACACTTTGGCCACCAAGCGAGAAGGGAGCACTCACTGGAGAAGACCCTGATGCTGGGAAAGACTGAAGGTCAAAGAAGACGGGGACGGCAAAGGATGAGATGGTTAGACAGCGTTACCGATGCAACGAACATGAAATTGAGCAAACTCCAGAGGACGACGGAAGACAGGAGGGCCTGGCGTGACGTGGTCCGTGGAGTCGCGAAGACTCAGACTCGACTGTGCGACTGAACAACAACAGCAACAAAAAGGAGCTTTCATGAGTCACTGCTCACTTCTTCATTTAGTTCAAGACGGGTCGCCGTGTTAAGTCTGTCCATAGCAGTAGAAAAGAGC